>NW_015388163.1:47731-144041 GCF_001527695.2 Protobothrops mucrosquamatus | reverse complement strand
AGAGAGAGAGAGAGAGAGAGAGACAGAAGTGCAAGTGCAAGTGCCTCTGTCTCTGTCTCTGTCTCTCTCTCTCATGGGACTTGCCGGAGGGCCATGGGAGGGCCGCATTTAATAGAGCAGGGAGGGCTGTTCGAGGGCCGGATTAAACCGGGCCGCGGGCCGCAAATGGCCCACGGGCCGGACTTTGGACATGCCTGCACATGACTATTAGCTACAATGGTTGAGGCTGATAGGAATTAAATTCCAGTAACAGCTGGAGAACCAAAGATTATCCAGTCCTTGAGTTGTGTTCTACTGAACTTGGGCAATAAAATTATAGCATAGTATTTTAAACCAAGATTAGATTTATTTAGATCACTGTTGTCTTTAGCTTGCTTGCTTGCTTTATTCACGTTAGGAGCATCTTCTAATTATAGACATCTAACATTCCACACTGAGCAAGTAAAATAGGTATAAAAGAGGTCACAGAAATATAGCACATGTAAAAAGTATGTAAAATAAGTAGGATTCAAACTAAATGATATTTGCCCCGCATCAGGTCATGTCAAGAGCATTCTCTTGCCAGTAAGAGATCTTTCTCTGTACATGTTGTACAGCACTTTAGCACTTAGCACTTTAGACTTATATACCACTTCATAGTGCTTTACATAGTGCCCTCTCTTAGTGGTTTACAATGTCAGCGTATTGCCCCCAACAATTTGGGTCCCCATTTTACTAACCTCGAAAGGATGGAAGTCTGAGTCAACCTGGAGCCTGCCAGGATCAAACTCCTAGCTATGGACAGAGTTTGCCTGCAATACTGAATTCTAACCACTGGCCACCACAGCTCATATGCACCATAGCATATGTTTTTAGCTGTAATTCTAACACCACCTCCAATCTTTTTATAAATGATGGAAATGGAAGATAACTATTTCTAATTATGTATGTAAAACCCTGACTAATGAAGACTTTGCACTGCAATTATAAATATGGGAAAAACAAATTTACTTTAGTAAGGGATCCCTGGTACTCGCTGAGCTTAGTTGTTTTCTTACAGATGTTTCGTTACCAAACTAGGTAACATCATCATTGCAAGTAAGGAATGGGTTTTGCTCTCATTTTATATTCTAGTAGCTTGCCCTGTTAGTGTTGGTGGAGATTAAATTAATTGTCATATGTTAAAATGCCTATGTGTTCTCAGATTTTATACGGATTCAGAAGAAAATTAATGCCATGGCAGCAGATTAGACTACTGCAATGCACTTTACATAGGACTGCCCTTCAAGATCATCTGGAAACTGATGTCAAATGCAGCATGATATTTCCATGTAATACCACTGCTTTGCTAGCTGCACTGATTCCTAATAGGGTTTCAGGTGCAATTCAAGATGTTGGTTACCACTCTAATGCCCTACAAGAGATAAGGCTGGGTGATTCATGGGACTATCCATCTCCAATTGGGTCTGTCTATCCCATGACACCTTGAGTAGGTATGTCCCAGATACCCTCTATAAAATGGTGTCATTTGGGGTGACCCAGGAAACATTCCTTTTCTGCTGTAGTGCCCATCCTCTGGATCCTTCTGAGATTCAGATGGCTCTAATCCTTTTGGACATGAAAATCTGAATTTTCTCCTGGTGCTGAGCTGAATGATTGTGGGTTATCCTTTACTGGGGTCTCTCTTTTTTTTAATCTTGATGGTGCTGTTTTGATTTTTCATTGTATGTTACTGTCCAGAGTTGGCAATTTGTCAGTTGGGGGCTGTGCAAATTGATTTAAATAACTAAATAAGCAGACAAGTAAAACGAACTTCAGTATTTTTTTAGAATAAACAGGCTGCATTTCTCAGTTTACACTTGAAGAAAAGAAATTTCATCCTGTTGGACATACCAAGCTAGATGACTGAGACAGAGTTTCTTTGTAGACTTTGTACTTCCTGCCTTTTTTGCTTCCACAAAATCTGGTGAAGAAGGTCCAAGTTCCAGGAGAGTTCACTGCTGGCTCACTGGTTGGTGATGAGATCTGTAAGAACTGGATGTCAAGCTGCAACTGTCCTCTGATCTTCTCTTTCTTTCCTGGTCGAGATTGCAGCACAAACCACCTGCAGAACAAATGCAATTACCTTTAGTGCAGGACTTGTAGTACTCCTCAATGCTATTGCCATTTCAAGTGATTTATTGATATTTTAAAACCATCCTGTTAAAAAAAAGGGGGGGTAGTCTTTTCTCAGCCTAGGACACTACTTAAGTTACTGAACTCCTTACCAAGGACCATGGCCAAAAGGTAATGGATCTGATCAGGACAAAGACTAAACATAAATTACATCAATTCAATTTAAATATAGCTGATATGATTACTTTTCAATTTTGTGTATAACAATTTCCCTCTTCTCCCATTTTAAGAGAGACAAGTTGGTAAACATTTTGTGTGAAGGTCACTGTCCCTAAATTTTCAGAGGTGGTATACAGCACCCCTGTATAGAAATTCATCTTCTTCATCTGGGTGTAAGGGTATTTTTTTTAAATGGTATGTTGCCAGAGAATGTTGATGTTAATTAGTGATCTACTATGTATGTTATCCTATTATAAGTAGATAATCTGCCGAGGGCTAAGAATGATTTTGCCCCATTTTCCAAGATTATGAATGAGACAGGAGTACTTAGATATCAAACATTTAATAAGGACTGGTGCTTGCAAAGTTCCTGTTTTGATTTTGCTGATTCTATCAGATACAATTCATTGAATATTTTATCCATTTAAGTTCAGTATATGATTTTTCATCAGCTTATCCCATTTCTATCCCGTCTATACTTGTATTCAACTCCCTGCCACAATTAGGCACATTACTCTAGCTCAGTGATGGCGAACCTTTTAGAGACCGAGTGCCCAAACTGCAACCCAAAACCCACTTATGTATGGTCGGGTGCCGGGTGGGCGTGGCCCATTGTCTGAGCGTGGCCCATTGTCTGGGCGTGGCCCATTGGCTGGGCATGGCTGCGGTGGTAACAGCAGACTGGGTGGGACTAAAAAGTTCAGTCAATCAATTCCAACTTTGCAAGATCTTTGTTTTTCCCACGAGAAGTTGAAATTGATTGATTGAACCTTTTTTTTTTTTTTTTTTGCACACGGCGGCGGAGGCCTAAAGCGAAAAGGTTTTATAAAACCCAGCTGAAGACCTAGGACTGGGGTGGCGGCGCGCGTGCCCACAGACATGGCTCTGAATGCCGCCTCTGGCACCGGTGCCATAGGTTCGCCACCACTGCTCTAGCTTCTTAATGCATGTGCAGCATTTAAAGAAACTAAGTTGTTCGATGTTGCTTTTGCTTTAGTTGGTTTTCTTTACTACCTGTTTGCATATAGCCAGAGTACATGGAGGATTCATATGGCANTTCTATGGTATTGTCCACTTCTCTAAGGCTAGGGAAATTCAGGGCTATCACTTCCATGCTGTATCCTCCCAGTTCCATTCTGTGGCTAAGATAGGTAAAGTCTGCTTATCTCTCCTAAACTGAAACAGAACTGATGGTGCTCACTCATTTCTCCTCTTTGTTTTGTCTTGAAAAAGCTGGGCAAGAGGCAAATTGACCCTGCCCAAGAATTGGTTGAAGTGGTGAACAGATTGGTGCATGACAGTAAGGATAAGGCCATGTTCTTCCGAGTCATCCAGCACAGCTGGCAGTTGTAGTGTGCACTCTTCATGCCATTCAGGGCTCAAGTTGTGTGGTGCTACAGAGGTCCTAAATTTCTGCTTTTGTAGCTGAATCACAACATAAGGGTTGCTGGTGCCCGTGCTTCCCTTAGGGCGCAGGGAGCAGGCACGCAGGACGGTCAGTTGCAAGTGGGTGGGATGCCAGGCCTTTTCTTTCTGTAGGTCCTCATCTACCCTATAAAGACATCAATCATCATTATATCAGGTTTAGGAAACGGGGACATAGTCATTGATATAGCTGAAGTTAACTGGGTTAATATTCTGTGGAATATTAGTAAGATATTCTAAGTATCTTAGAATACAACATTGATGTAAGAAAACAACATTGATGTGACAGAAAAATAGTTTTTCTTTTGGCACCATTTTTGTTTACAGTAACAGATCAGAAATACAGGAATTAGTAAATAGATTATCTTTCACTACAAAAAGTGGCTGATATATATAAAAGTGGATATGGCTAAACCCTCATTCCAAAAGAAATGCAAGAGTCGTGTTCTAAAAAGAGAAGGCTGTATCCGTATCCTGGAGAAATTTATTTGAGCTGATAACATTGAGAACATAATTGTTCAGCACCCTATGGTGACAGCTAGATTATCATCAGCTGGAAAGGAAGGCACGAGAAGGGAAAACTGAGTAGAGCAGAGCTCAGCCAACAGCATTGGTCCACTCTTAAATCTGACCCCTTTCTACCTGCTAAAGCCAACACAGCAGGGTCACTCCAAGGATGACTGAACTAATCAAAAGTTCTTGAAAAAAGGGGTGACAAATATAGTTAATCATTCTTAAAAGGAGCCAATGTATGTGGAGCAACTCTACCTGACCAATGGCAAGGACCTTGTCCCTCCTTGATTTACATGCAGCTCCATCTTATCAATCCCTCCACCTCAAAACTGTTTTCTGAATAACTCCATTCTAGAACATGGAAGCTGCTTGGGTGGACAATCAGTGGGTGGATTTCTGGCTAACTCCACCCACCTATTCAACAAGGCCCCGCTTCATACTAAAACCAGTTTCGTTGACAAGCAGTATCTAATTTAGCATTATGGGAATGTCTCTGGGAATGAAAACCTAATACTGATTTTAAAAAAGCTTGCCACCTCAGAGTTCAATAAAACTGCCACTCCTAAAGTTCTTCTCTCTTCTTTCTATCCAGCTGCAGGATAGTTGCCTATCTTCTGCTTAGTTGCCCTCTGCAGCGATCAAGGAAGACAAATTATACCTGATTCAGATGTGATCCGTTAACATAATAACATAATAACAGATAACAGAATAACAGAGTTGGAAGGGACCTTGTAGGTCATCTAGTCCAACTCCCTGCCCAAGCAGGAGTCCCTACACCATTTCTGACAAATGGCAGTCCAGTCTCTTCTTAAAAACTTCCAGTAATGAAGCACCAACAACATCTGAAGGCAGTCTGTTCCATTGGTTGATTGTTCTCATTGTCAAGAAATTTCTCCTTATTTCCAAGTTGCATCTCTCCTTGATCAATTTCCATCCGTTATTCCTTGTCTGGCCTTCGGGTGCTTTGGAAAATAGGTTGACCCCCTCCTTCTGTAAATTCTCGCCCCCCCCTCTTTCCCTGTGAAGTATGGGGAAATCCCCTTATTCAAATCCCATAGAAAATCATAAAGGCTTATGATTATGGAGCCCAGTAGCTCCATTAAGTTGTGTGTTACAGTACCTGCCAGTTTCCTCCTCAAGGTGTATAGCTTGAACTGGATACTGCTGTGGGCATAAAGCAGAAGACATACTGCTCTTCTTTCTGCACATTCTCATTTGACTGGTAACCCCTGGATTTTGTAAACTGAATTGGTTTGCATATGTTACGGCTTTTTTACTCACTCAGAAACATAAATAAATGTCAGGGTGCCTGAAGAGTTTCTGTACTCTTTGATTTAAAGATGCGACATTACATTTGGGAAAGTGGAGGTTGGCAGTAACATCACTGTTGCACTAGAGGGTGCTCAACTTCCAAACTCATGCCCCGTTGGATTTTAGTATTTATTTTATTTTAAAGATGTGTATGATTGCCAGTCTTACAGCAGAATTCCAACAGCAATAAAATCCCAAAACTCCAAACCTAGCATCTCCATTGTTCTTCTGGAATGTCTCAACAGACCATCCGTGGACTCTCATCTCTCTCTGTCCTACTACTTGGGGGAAGAGCCGGCTCTTTATGGCCCTCTGGAAGGCTAAAATGATGGGAGCCTCCTGGATCATCAGGAAAGAAAATGTTCCACAAGGTAAGGGCCACCACCCAAAAGGCACACTGGCAAAGTCCCACTAGAAGACAATATTTAAGGGAAGGAATCGAAGTTGCTTACAAAGAAGCCTATTTTAAACTTATAGTTTTTCACCTGTCAAAATGCAAGAAAACTGCACTACTCATTTTTGGCATTTGGACAGCCATATTTCAGCAGCACAAATTTGGGGAGCTACAAGAGCCCCTCCCCCAAAGTGAGATTTAGGAGTGCAGGTTATCTTGAATTATTTCTCAGACCAATCTTATTTAAAATTGAGGATGTTTATCAGGTTGAACGATTTTCCTTCATTTGCTTATTTGTTAGAACAACAACAGCAGCAGCAGCAGCAACAACAACAACAACAACAACAACAACAACAATAATAATAATAATAATAATAATAATAATAATAATAATAATAATAATAAAAGTTGGAAGGGACCTTGGAGGTCATTGAGTCCAACCCCCTGCTCAGGCAGGAAACCCTACACCATTTCGGACAAATGGTTGTCCAGTCTCTTCTTAAAAACTTCCAGTGTTGGAGCATTCACCGTTTCTGGAGGCAGGTTGTTCCACTGATTAGTTGTTCTAACTGTCAGGAAATTTCTCCTTAGTTCTAGGTTGCTTCTCTCCTTGATTAGTTTCCGTCCTTTCCTGCATTCAGGCACTTTGGAGAATAGCTTGACTCCCTCTTCTTTGTGGCAGCCCCTGAGATATTGGAACACTGCTATCATGTCCCCCCTCGTCCTTCACTTCATTAAACTAGACATACCCAATTCCAGCAACCGTTCCTTATGTGTTTTAGCCTCCAGTCCCCTAATCATCTTTGTTGCTCTTCTCTGTACTCTTTCTGGAGTTTCAACATCTTTTTTACATCATGGTGACCAATAAATAATATAAATAGTACTGTCTTTCCTTGGGAGCTCAGAGCAGCATATGTGGCATTCCCTCTTTTCATTTTCTCTCACATAGACTGGACTGCAGAGACTGACTGGCTCAGTCATTCAGTGCGTCTCCATGGTTTATAGTGAACTTGAACTTGGAGCTCTCCCCACTCCTGGACCTAACAACTGTATGCAAAATGAAAAATTAGCAATACCTATTTTTTCCTGCAGCTGTGTACTTCTTATATAGACATTCCCTGCAATAGGAAATAAACATTATGTAACTTTGACCTAAAGTTATTCCTGAAGTTTGAAGTTTAAAGAGAATAATGCTATAGCAGTAGCAGTTAAAGTATAATTCTTTAATACTTTTTTTTGCACATCTCCCATGACTGAATGTACAATTTGAAGTGAAGTGCAATCAAGCCATCTATCTGTGTAATGAAAATGGAGTCACAAAATACATTGAAACTCCAGTCCTGAGAACTGTAAAAGGAAAAAAGAGACAGTGTATTTTCCTTTATGGAAAAAAATAGACAACAGCTCGGAGGCCTGCACAGAAGGATGTGCAATCCCACCTCAGAAGAGCAGCAGGACTATATAATGTTCTACAGAGTATAGTACAGATCTTATACAGTGTAAATAAGGATTTATTGGGAGATTCCAAATATTCTGAAATAGGACATAGATGATTGCTCCTCTGCTGCACCCAGAAATGCAAAGAAAAATACTGACCTACATCCATTCCCCATGGAAGAGTCTCTGATTTTTCAGATTTGGATTTGTACAAGAGGCGTGGTAGCTCAGTGGCTCAAACACACTGGAGATGATCTTTGCTCTGGCAGTTCAAGTCCTAGCAACGTGGGGCAGAGTGAGCTCCCATCACTTGCCTCAGCTTCTGCCCACCTAGCAGTTCAAAACCATGTTACACACGAGTAGATAAATAGGTACCACTTCAGTGGGGAACTCTGGCAGTGTTTCATGAGGATGGTTGGACCCTTGCTGGTGCTGGGCCTGCCTGGTTGTGACACTGCGAGGTGACACTCGTGAGAGAAGGCCCTGGATGTTGCTGTAGAATGCCACTCATCTTTCTGGTGCAGAGTTAGTTTGCCCTCTGTGGTACACACTGGATAGCATGCATGCAGACTAAACAAACTAGTACTGTACTCCAGCAGCCAAATAACTATACAAACATTATAATTTCCTGATTAATTGTACCATCATCATAAGCTAAATAAATAAATAAATATCCTTATATAATCCATCTTATCCCAAGGGAAGACTCTCAGAGGGCCAGCCCACCATCCTGCCTCCCATTCCCATTCCATGAGAGCCAGTTTGCTTAGCGGTTAAGCTACCGGGCTAAAAAATCAAGAGACTGTGAGTTCTAGTCCTGCCTTGGGCACTAAATCAACTGGGTGGCCTTGGGCCAGCCAGTCTCAATTAGCCCTAAGAAGAAGGTAATGGCAAACCACTTCTGAAATCTTGTCAAGAAAACTACAGGGATTAGTCCAAGGCAAGCAACAGAAGTCAACACTGATTTGAAGGTGCATACACACACACACACACACACACACAGAGAGAGAGAGAGAGAGAGAGAGAGAGAGAGAGAGAGAGAGAGAGAGAGAGAGAGAGAGAATAATCTGGATAGTATCCCCACCTTGCTTCAACACTTCCATCACTGCTGAATCAACGGGCTTGGTTGGGAATAGGGCTGAATTAATCATTAAGCAAAATAAGCATAGGGAAGAGGGATACCATAGAGTTTTTTCCCTTAGCTGTCATGACCTTAATTCTTTCACTGCCATACTTGATTTTAGCCATTTTTACTTTAAGCTGAATTGTTTCTTTGGCCTGGTAAATAGTCATTCATTAAAAATAAGTCGAAATCAACAGTAGGAATTAAGCTGTCAGGAACCAAAAAGATATTTATCTGGCACTAGAATTACCATACTTTAGACTTCAAATGAGCCTCTTTGGGGAGATCATTCCTCAGATGGTATCACTACTAAAAAGTTGTTTTTCTTCTAGCCAGCTCCAGCCAATATAATAATAATAATAATAATAATAATAATAATAATAATAATAATAATAATAATAATAATAATAATAATAATAGTAATATAGTAAAGTTGGAAGGGACCTTGGAAAAATGAATAAATGGCAAAATGTGGAATAATGTGATTGATCAATCCCCATTAACAAATTAGCAGAATTAGTTTCCAAAATTTCCACATGTGATGTACAATAAGGATTCCCCGAACATGAATAAAACTTTCCCAAGGCATCACTTAGGCAATTGGGCACCTTCTGGATATTTTGGGTTACACCTCCCAGAATGCTTTGCCATTGGTTAATGGCCTTGCTATCTGGGACTTGTCCAGAAACACTTGGAGAACAGCAGGTTGCTCCTTCTGGCCTAGTCTAATGAAAGGTACATGACTCCATTAACATTGCATGTGCCTCTAGCAACAGCAGTAGATCCAAGAGCATTCCATAAGTGTTGCTCTGACCCCTTTTATGGGAGTGGAGTATTCAACCTAACAGGTTAATCATCCACAAATAATACTCCTGTCTTCCGAATCAACTCTCAGTTTATTAACCTTCACCCAGTCTATTATCCTAGTTAACTAGGGCCTCTGCACTGATGATTCAAGGGAATGGTATGACCTCATAGTCCAATTTTCACCATGCAATTTCTGGAGGGCAGAAATGGGCAACCTGCAGCCTTAGGACCATATGCAACTCTTGGACTGATTTCATGTTTTCAAAACCCTTGGCAAGAACCATCTGTCTTTTCCCTTGCTGGCGGTTAAGTGAGAAGGAAGGGAGGAAGAGAGTGCTACAAAAAGAAAGAAAGAAAGAAAGAAAGAAAGAAAGAAAGAAAGAAAGAAAGAAAGAAAGAAAGAAAGAAAGAAAGAAAGAAAGAAAGAAAGAAAGAAAGAAAGAAAATGGGCAGCCCAAAATATATTTGGCTCTGATCTTCACACAGCTTTCTTCTATTCCACCTGGCATGGAATGAGGCCCCCAATAGATAAGGCCACCAATAGATGACATATGCAAGAACACCACCCCAGCAAGAGAGTGGCATACCCCTTCTGGGTGGAGGACACCATCTATGTAGAATGCTAGATTTATTTGTGCTTTATGGATATATTATTTCACAGTACTTGCCTGTCAGTTTGCAAATATAGATTGCACCAGTGACAAGAAGAGCCAGGAAACCATATACCAGAACAGAAAGGTTTGTGAGGAAATTTGCACTTTCTTTCTTGCTTTGTGGCCATTGGATATTTTGTTTGGGACAATAAATGGCAAAATTATATTGACTCGGTGGTTGAGTGGCAGCAACGTGCCCACAGGAGCATTATCTTTTTACAACAGACAAGATTTGTGGCATAACCACAATATATGGAGACCACAGAATTATGGAGTTGGAAGGGGCCATTGAAATCAATGATGTTAGCTTCTATTTGGTATGAATTTGGAAAGGATTCAAAGGGATGCTTCACAAAGTATGATGTTATGAGAACATCTTTTCAAGCTACCAAAGCCACCATGTTCTGCAGATGCCAGCTTTGTGGGTTTTCCCAGATTTTCTATGCATGTAAGACCAGGGCTTTTTTTCTCATAGAACGCCCAGAACGGAGTTCCGGCACCTTTTTTGGATGGAACCTTGTAGGGTAGGCAAGGCGGGTTGTATGATGTGTGTGAGTTCCGGCACCTTTTTTTTTTTTTTTTATAGAAAAAAAGCACTGTGTAAGACTGCTTCAATTTGCTAAACAGAAGCAGCTATGCATGCACATGCATGTGAAAACAATCTGTGAAAATCCTCAGAATAGCTGGAAATACCTTTGCCTCAAACCTTCAAAAACAAAGGGGGGGGGTCTAAAGCCCTCTTGGGGCATTTTGCACAGCCCTGATATTTCTGTCAGGTTTAGACAGCATTGATAACCAAATATGGGACAGCAAATATATTGAGAAGATCAACAGTAACTGGACAGAAGTATGGATGAGTGCTGGAGGACATTATCTTCAAAGACCATTGGGAAAAAAATACCCCCAGGCAGAAATTGTTATGTAGGCTGGTAGAGAGAAGATCATAAGGAGGAATGTGGGACACTGTACTTTGTGGAGAGAGGTTTATAGGTCAGGTTTTGAGTCCCTGCCTAGCCCTAGAAATATGCAGGAGGCTAAGGAGAAATTTGGAATTTGTCATATGTAACACACCCAGCATAGAGCATGTGTTAGGAGCACAGTGTGTAATTACTAAGCCAGAAGGTGCTTTGCCCGGGTTCCTGTTTTGAGCTGAACTGCAGTGATGTTGGCATCTCTCCCAGGTGTAACCATCACACCAAGCCAAGAGGCTCCCTGACAACCCGCCCCCAATTCCTGCCTCATGAGCCCGTGACAGCTGGGGAGGGATGGAAAGGAACAAACCCCAGAATGTGGCTAGGAGGGAGCAAGACTGAGTCACCACCACAGCTATATCACGTCTCATTTGCATAACAGGATGGCAGAGGCAGTGAAGTTGCCAAGCCAAGTTCGGCTGAATGCCTATCCAAAGACTTAGGCTTTGGGGGATCCCACTGCAAACCTGGCAAGTTGTGCGTGTGGCAGGCTGGGAATAGCTGACTTGGGTTCCAAAATGATCAATTTTGGAATTTACAAATTGGGCTTTAGCTGTTCACTTAAACAGCATTATCTTACCCCGCCCCCCCCCCCAATCTCTTAGATTTCCACCTGATGATAATCTAGCTGTCTCCATAGGATGCTGAACAATTATGTTCTGAATGTTATCAGCTCAATTAGCTTAGCATAGCTTATTCACAGAATCATGAAATGAAGAGTTGGAAGGTACTTTGAGGACGATCTAAGCCCAACCTCTTGCCCAGTGCAAGAATCCATAATAGCAGCACTCCCTGATGGATGGCCAACACAGCCAACAAAGGAGAGCTCACCATCTCCCGAGACAATCTCTTCCATTGTTGAACAATTCTTACTGTGGGGATTTTTTTTCCTAATGTTCATCCAAATCTACGCCCTTGTAATTTAAAGCTGCATTTTTCTGTCCTGTTTTCTGGTAAATTCTGCCCTTCAGACATCTATCATATCCCCCCACAGCCATTCTTCCCATTAATCATACCCAATGTCTTCCACCATTCCTCATAATTTATTTCTTTCCGGGCTCCTTTGTATCGTGCCTGTTCTCCTTTGGACATATTCTACTTTATCAGTATCCGTCCCAGAATGGGATGCAGTATTCTAGGGGCAGTCTGATCAAAGCAGAATTGAAGTGCAATGATGTGATCCTGACAAGAACAGTACCTGTGCTGTTACAAAGACCTTCTGTATCTTGGGTGCAAAAACAAGTGAAATTAAGGCTGGAAGCAGCGGCAAATTTGCTAGGAAAAGCTCACATCAAGCTTGGAAGCAGGATTTTCTTCTGAATGTGTAAGGTCATGCTGCAGGATAATAATCCTAAACATATTTATCTGAAATCACCAGAATTGTGATCCTTTACATTTCTGTGTAAAGGATAGAGCGGTACACTTTATTAAATATATTGTCACTTAGTTTATTTATTAAAGTTATATGCCACCAATCTCTCTCTGAAAAAAATGAGCTTTATAATGTTTGTCTAGTTATCTTTAACTCTTCCATTAATATTTAAAGTATCTAACTGATATGAGATTGTTAAAATTAGAGGGTGCTCATTTTGGACAACTGCTCTAAGCACTGTTCCTTTTTCCAGGGGATTAGTTAAATGAAGTTTTTGTGGAAAACCTTCAGACATTCTGTTTGCATCCTGAGCCACACATTTTATTATTTATTAACTTCAGAGCATCGTCAGCCACCTCCTCAGCATAGTTCTCCGAGAGATTGAGTTTTGAAGAAACTCTTGACACCATTCAGGAAATCCAGATTCTGATGCCATTATAGGCCTGTTAGCAACTCACCCACTGATAGCCAAGACTTCCATGAAAAACTAAGAGGAGACTGGGGAGGGGTAAAGCAGTCAGCTTTGTCCTGAATGATAGTCTTTGGAAGTGAAGAAGACTCCTAAGAATGTCCCACCCCAACTGCTGCATTATTTGAAGCTGCTAAATTGCTCCCAATGCTTCAGCTCAAGCCACACTAGAGTGATTACATCAGAGAGTCAAAGCTGGAATCCTAGGCAGCCTTTCAGACTCTGACCTGCAAGTGGCTGGGAATTTGGGATGCTTCATCATGCAGTCAAATTGTTTCATCTGTAGCCAATTCTGTTTCCTGTTGTTGGTTTTTGTAGGCTTCACAAGCTGACTCACAGCGATCCATATCAAGGGGTTGTTCTGTTAACTGTAGAGTTGAATGCTTGACAAGTCATGGCAAATCCGAGCTTTTGCAGAACAACAATTCCTACAACGATTAATCATAGTGAAGCAAACTGTTGCTCTTGCAGCAATTTGATCTGTCCTCTGACAAGGCCATTCATAACTCAGTATCACATTCCAGAGCCTGGGACAATTCCAGATGAGGATTCTGCTGCAGTCTAGATTGTCAGTGCATTGTTATATGACCACCCCAGTGAAATAAGATTGATCTTCCAACTGAATGCTTAGAAGCAGCATCTGGATATAGTTGATAATTTGTATGGAAGCAGAAATTCAGGTGGGTTGCACATCAGAGCTGAATAAGATCAATTTGTTATTCAGAGATCTGTTTTGGAATTACAATATCCTTGCAATGCAATTGAGTATCAGCCAGATGAAATGCTCACAACAGCCCTTCCCAGTGGCCAGATAAGTGGGGAAAAAGGAAGCAAGCACTGGCTCATTCCCAAGAATAATTATATCTTGGTTCCTTGGGAGGACTACATTTTCTTTGAGCCACAATAATAATTAACATCTTTTTTTTAGCAAAAGTACAGGGTTATAGACCAGGTTAGGAGATCAGGCCATGTAGTCTAGTATAATAATATTAATATTACTTAGCTGAAGCTAAGCTAAAGGCTGAGGAAGAGGTTTTTAAATCTCTCATTCATGCATTGATTATCATTTAAACCTTTTTCATATCTTCCCCTCCAGTCAGAACTCCTGTTGCAAAGAATGAGCTCTTAGGGGGGAAGAATTAAGCACAGAGAACTTTCCCTATAAACAAAGGCGCTTTCACATGCAAGTTCCATTATTTTGACAAATGTGGAGATATATGAATACTGAAATCAGGTCTAACTTTTATCCTTTGAATAGCAGAGGTAAAAAACCTGTCCTTAATATTGTGCAATCCTTCAGCACTGACTCAGCCTGCTGACAGTCTGTTCCCTGTGGCTGTCAGCCAATTATGACAACCCACCCAATTTTCACAATTCCAGGAAAACAGATTCTAAGAATTTAATGTTAGGACCATCCAACTGAATTGCAGGCTTGCATACGTTTATCAACTACAAGATGATGTCTGTATATATTTACAAATAATCTCTTAACTGGCATCTAAACTGTCTCATTTGAAAAATAAACAAATGCTCATTATGTTTCGTTGTGTATTGCACAGGTGTTTCCATACTATTCCTCTTATATTTTCATGTGACATTTGGATAATCATAACATATGCTGGGCTGTCTGTTATATGCACCCAAAATATTCTTGAGTGAATGTCTAAGGACAATCACCCACTACCACAAATGTTTGTCTATCAATCTGGATTATCTTCTGGGTGGATTTATTGTTGAGCAATTGCATGGTGAGGACCATCAACAAACAAGGGTGAAAACAAAAATAGCTACATTCCTTAATAGTCGGAAATCTCTAAGCATCCTTGGGAATATAATAGCTATCAAAATTTGGGGCTCAAGGACAGTTAGCTAGTGAGAGAGAAGAAAGAAATAATTGTGGAGCTGATTTGGAAGTTTAGATAAAAAAAATAGAATCATCTAAATAGTTAGGATTTCATGAAATAAAGGTAATTTTCCCACTAGGTATAAAGTTAGTGATATACAGTGATATAGTGATCCAATCACTATTGAGCCAAAATAAAACAATTGAGGACAGGATTTATATCAGTTCAATGATGGCTGGGTGAAATTATGAAAATGCTACAAATAACGACTATGGAAACGGCCATTTTGAATCTAAATGCATTTGGATGATCTGCAATAATGGCAAATATCTGTAGCTCGGGTATAGGATGAGGGTGAAGGTTCATTCTCCGAGCTTGTGAGTTGGTTTCCGAATGTTTCGTTACCAGGCTAGGTCACATCTCCAGCAGTATCCACCCTGCCCCAGCAGTTCACCTTGCAATGACCCTGACCTGATGTAATCTCCCCATCACAAGACTCAGGATGACTCACACCTGACCCATCACAAGATCCTCATTTGACACACTCACACCTGAAGCCCTTATAAACAGAAGAGCACTGACACAGACATCTCCTAAACACTGCTGAAGATGTTACCTAGCCTGGTAACAAAATGTTTGGAAACCAACCCACAAGCTCAGAGAATGAACCTTCACCTGCATTTGGATGAACTTCTGTCCTGGCGGTATTTCTCTTAACCATTCCTCAGAAATTAGTTGCTGTCAGGAAAGGCAAAGAAACAGGGAAAAGGAAGGGGCTAAGCATGGATCTTCCTAGAGAGGTGGTTAGTAGCTGCTGCTTCTGCTATATTTCTAACAAAGTGGTCTTTTTCCAACCCTATAGAGCAGGGGTCCCCAACTCCTTGTCCGTGGACCAGCACCATTCCGCAGCATGCCAGCAACTGGTCTGCACAAACAAGTGAAGCCCCATCTGCAGGATGCAGGGAGCACATGAAACCACATCCTCTCTGGTCTATGGAAAAACCTTTCTCCATAGCACCGGTCCTTGGTGTTCAAAAGATTGGTGGCCTCTGCTATAGAGCCCACACCAAAGCCTCAGCAGCAGCATTGGTAATAAGGCTGGCAGTAGAAATTCATTTTCTTCTGCTTGCTAGTGCAGTGACTGGTAGCCATTTTCCCCATGTAACCCTAATCCTAATCCTTGTCTTTGGTACTGGATAATTTAGGAAACATTCTAATACTGTTCTTCTCCCCCCCAGTGGAATTTACTAATGAGAATATTGACCTTTGGATCAAACCAAGAAAAGAAAAAGTTCTTGGGTGATATAACAGCCTGACAACTGAAGCGGTCATGGCCATGGAGAGACAGAGCCCTGTGGCCCAAAGGAAGAAGGAAGTCTCTCAGCAGGCTTATTGGAGCCCAACAGGTCTCTGAACTTTCACAGGTGACTCCTTCATATGATGTAGAATGTCTGCATTTGTTTCCTTCCATTTTCCAGTAGAAAACACCACTTTGGGCCAAGTCCTTTTCAACTGTCCTCAGGGGAGGGATTGCCCTCAGATGTGGAAGTGTACTAAGAAACAATAAGTAGACCATTTTGGAGCAAAGAGCTTATATGAGGGAACTCTAACATTGGCTTTCTGTATCCTTATTACCATGCCTCTCTTAACCTTCCATTTGGATTACAGGGTTGATTACAAGTTATTCGGCTCAAATATGAAGATGTACTTCCTTTTATATATCTGGACAATAATCTGTTTTATTTTAAAATACATTATGCTCACAAGTTCCGATATATATATAATTCATTTCTTCCCATTTTGAATTTTGCTTCCAGGGCAGGGGTTCTCTGGTTGCCAGGATCTGGTTCTTCTCCTCCAACTCATGATCACATGCCTTCCTTGTGGCAATTATTTTGCCATGTAAAACAACACTGTCACATCAGGGGGGTGTTTAGTATATTTTTAGCTTTTTAAATGTGATTTAGCAGCTGGAAATGAAAGAATTATAGTCAAAAGGTAACAACTGTAGGAACTCATGGCTAGGGAGGAGGGGCAGCTGGGTTTCAGTTGTGCAGATTGAAATAGCAACATGCTTTTTGGACAAAGTGAGGAGGCTGGAAAATGCAGATAAAAAAGTGAAATAAGCTTGATTAGAAGAATTTGACTGAATTTGACTTTGGCCAAGATGAGGAATGGAGGAACCTCCAGAGTCCCAATTTGTGAATTGGAGGGCTATATATTGTACGTTGACAAAAAATAAATAAACACATTTCTCTTTTCTGGGACTCCTCTGGAGATGAAGGTCCCACTTTGTGTGTAAAAAAGTTTAATTCAAGGGTCTTTGGTACTCTCTGAGCTTGGATGTTTTCTTGCAGACATTTCATTACCCAAACTAGGTAACATCATCCATGCTAGTCTAACTCTGTTAGCATTATCACTGATGATGTTATATAGCTTGGGTACTGAAATGTTTGCAAGAAAATCACCACGCTCGGAGAACACCAAGGATCCCTCATTTCAACCCTGAGCTACAAATATTCTCTTTTAAAGTTTAATTCCAGAGGGATATGTTTACTGTTTTGACATCTTGTCTCCTGAGGCAAACAATGATTTTAAATAGTAATTTTAATTGGGAGCCACAAAGGATGCAGGGGGATACAAAAAAAAATAAGGTCCTTCCCTGTTCATTGTGAATCCAGACATGACAAGGTTGCTTTTTCAGCAGTGACTACCTGAACAGTACTACTCTGTTAAATGAGAATACACAACTAACTTAGCACATGGTTTTTGGCCCTTTGCTTCACGGACTCAAGTCAGAGCAAACTATAGCTCCCATTTTCTCATAGTGTTAGAATTTGCTACTCTGAAGGGTACTATTGACAATTAAGACTTTGAAGTTCAGTTTTAGGATTGCAGGCTTTGCCTCAAGTATGCAGTACACCTGTTTTGGATTACTAATATTAACTTGCCAGCTATTTTTGAAGCTAATAATTGAATGTTGTGTCTAGTTCCCAGTGGCCTTCGACACAACTGTGCTGATCCTCAAAGAGCTAGGCTGCATATCTATGATAGTTTATAGAAGCATATTTAGGATTCAGTTACAGCAGCTTTTTTATATAGTTTATCAGATGATCTGGTAATGGCATACCTCAGTAATATTATCAGATCTAAAGTGACTATTGTACATTTGTTTGAATATAAATACTCTTTGATAAGGAAGTATTCTGAGGGTTGATCTTGAAAAGAGCACAGTACAGATTTTAATATCTAAAGATAGCACAAGGATTTCGGGTTGATTTGACAGTTTGATTGATATAGCTTGAAGTGTTTAATTGCATATCTTGCCTTTTCTTAAAAATGATTTTCTTTATACATTTAACACATTTTACCTTAGTTTTTATGTATGCTAAAAATCAGTAATACTTGTCTGTTATATATAGGTTGGTAATACCTTTGGACAATTATATTTTCCTATGTACATAATTTTAAAAGTGTTAACCCTACTAAAGTTTAGCCTTCAGTTCTTCAAGATTGGCCAGATCAGACATCACTAGACCTCTACCGCTATTGGCAATAATAATAGAATATTGAACACTTGATAATATTTCTTCTTCCATCCCTCTTATACCCAGGAGACTCCAAATGGGACAATCTTTAGTTTCTTTCCCCTACTTTCCCATTCTTCTGGATTAAGCGCATGTTTTACTAATGGTTGTTACAAGTGCAAGTTCAAGTCCTAAACAACATGAACTGCACTGAGTATTTCAGTGCAATATTCTTTATGACTTTTGGGTCAAACGTATGGATTAATATACTCATGTTCCCATTCTAAAGATAGTGAAGGTATTGAATAGCAGCATAGAGCGCTTGATATGCAATGAACTACAATTTGAAGTTTCCTGACAACCAGATACAAATCATCCTACTGACTCAACTCTGTTGATGCTATTTTTCCCTCCGAACACCATACAACTGTTGTCTGGCTCTTGTCCTTACGGGAGTTCCATAACATATCAACACTGGAACCCCTGGAATAAAATAAAAAAAAAGTTCCTCTAAGTATCAATCTCCTCAATGAACTAGTCATGAACTAAACTTGCAAAGAAGCCCTACAGCCAAGGTGGTAGTTGCAATTACAGGAACAATGATTTCCAATGTTTAATTACATTTTTTTCCTGTTCAGAAGAACTTTAGTGGAGATAATGGTTCACCTCCATTTATTCAGGACTATATGGTTCTAGTACTTGTTTCCAGTACATATTTTCAATAGTTTTTTCATTCTTAAGAAACTGTAATTTTTCTTTTTCTCAGGGGGGGGCGGTTTAATTTGACCTTATATTGCTGGTCAATTATACTGCTGCACTCTTTTACCTGAATCAGTGGGGCAACATCCAGAATAAATGATCACTGAAATACCGCAGCAAAGTTAAATCTGTGTCTTCCCTCTTTTTCCCTTTGTTGGCCAGGCCAAGGTCGGGGGAAAAGGCAAAATCCAGGCCGTATTTTACCGTTCCCCTTGCCGCAGTCTATTAGCGTTAGCCTTAGCCTTTTCACTTCTAAAATCTGAGTAGGCGTAGATGCTAAAGAACTCCAGCCCGGGTTTTGCTGCCACCCCAGCGACGCAGCCAAAAACTCTTGGATTCCTTGCCTACTGTACTGTGGGGTGTTCAAATCTCAGCGAGGGAAGGCGGATCTAAGTTTAAGGGGCTGCGGAGCAATGGAGGCGAATCCCATCTAGCAAAGGGTCGACTTTTCGAGCAGCAACGATGGTGAGTCGGCTCTTGGCCACGTGTGCTTATGCGGGAAGCTTTCTCGAGACCCTTTTCCGATTCGGGATCGGTCCAGTTGCCTTTGTTCTCAGGCTTTCTTCGGACACCAGTACTTGGTCTGCCCTTCTGAAAACCCGCGTCGATTTAATCCATTGATTCCTTGACACGTGGTTTCTTGCCCTAAAACCAAAGAGAAGGGGAGCCGCTTCCCTTGGGGGTCTGCAACCGGCTGGACCCGATTCCTTGAGGCGGGGTGCGGGTGGAGGGGTCGGCGGATAGCATATGGGGCCGGTTAATGGTTATTTAGGGGATATAAGGATGCTGGTGAGGATGGCTGTTAAGGTTGCCTCGGACATCAATTGGAGCGAAGGTCTCTTTAGTGCCAGACTCAGCATCATGAAGTGATGGGGGGGAAAGGATGGCCGGCCAGCGGAGCCAGTCCAGCAGAGCCGGCTGCAGATTTGCCCGAGGCCGAGTTGGGAAAAAAAAAGTGACACCTTTTTATTTCCGAGGACGATCCTCCCTGGCAGAGGCTCGGCGCCGTCAAATATTACGCTTGGCTGGGCAAAGGCTTGGATAATCGTGGTAGCGATATAATTAGTTTGTGTAGAGAACTTCTCTCAGTGAATGCCTCCTGGGTAACTTCACATTGTGACATTAATGCCGGGATAGTTTTCTACCGAGCGAGCCGTAGATCTGGATAAACCGGAACACATGATCGCTATAGGTCGGGTTCCGTGCGCGCCTTTTATCCAGTAGGGCAGAATAGCAACTAGAATATGGTCCGGCAGGAAAGCCGAGCAGCGCCTGTTTTTTGTTTTTTTTTTTGCCAGCAGGCAGCCTAATCATAGTTCATGCGAAGGTGAATTGGGGCTGCTGCTTTCCAAAGGTTAAACTTAAAACTATTTCACCTGCGCTAATAGTCCCCGGAAAAATGAAATGAAATGAAAAAACATGCGGGGAGCTGCTTGTAATAAATAAGCGCCAGATCGGTGCCGTAGATGCGATCTCTTTACAGTTCTCCAACGCTTTGCCTTCGCAACAGAAAAAGCTAAAGGCATTGATTTAAATCATGTATACAGGTGGAATCCTCAAGAATGTTTGATGACTTGAGTTCAAAATGTAACAGACATCATGCATAAATCAGCTCAGAATTCAGTAGGAGATCTCGAGTAAGTTGTGTGTCTATGTCAGGGGTAGGCAACCTTGGCTCTTTTATGACTCATGGACTTCAACTCCCAGAATTCCTGAGCCAGCATAGCTGGCTCAGGAATTCTGGGAGTTGAAGTCCATGAGTCATAAAAGAGCCAAGGTTGCCTACCCCTGGTCTATGTAGTTCTGCTGTAAATGAACCTTTTTCTTTAGTCTTCTGTGCACCTTTCGGTAGTTATCCGCTTGAAACTATGAAAACCATAATCCTATTCCTTTGGGACTGTTAACCCAGAATGAATGGAGCGAAGTTGCCTCAAGAGGCTGAGCTCTTGTGCTACCGGCCTTATTCTTTTTGTTGGAAGAGACCACCCTGGAGTTCTGCCCTCTGTCTGTAAAGGAGGCAGATTCTTGAATATGCAAATTTTTGAATATAAAATAAGGAAACTCTCCTATGTAAACAAAAATTATGGAAGTTGCAAGAGCTCACACTTGGAAACTGTTTTGATGTTTTTAAATTAAATCAGTTAAATTACCTAGCATTCAAAAGAGCAATTGTAATAGCATTCCTTGTGGATAGTAGTACAAATCTATATTTAAATCTCACTGTAAAAGTTTGGAAGAGGTGGAAATGAATTCGGACTCTCTGAGCCTTCTTTCACGCCTTACTAGCCACATTAAATCCATGGATAAACAGCATCGGTTCAAGGACGACTAGTGGATTTTATACAACTTGTTATTGATAGGAAACCTATTTATGAGAAGCTGCTTTGCAGAAGAATTGTTCATAAGTTACAACTTGTTTTAAATTGGAATAAATGCATTATTTCTTCTAAGGTCACCAGACAATTCTTAATATCAAGAACAATAAGAATGTTTGGAAAACATATATTGGCCTAGGAAGCACTTGAAGGGTCAGTGGTTGTAGTAGGGGAACCTTCCAAAGGACAGCAGGAGGCCATCCGGTGATTTGGATGTGTATTTGTGTGTACAGATTTAAGAATGAGAATGGGAGGTCTTAGGAGACAAACTGATTCCATTGCCATTATTAAATTTCCCCAAAACATTTGAAAAATGCCCCCAAATGGCCTAACACCGAATTCCTAACGTTCATCCTTGCAAATGGTGCTTGGATAAAAATAGTCAATAAGGATGTCTAAATCTAGTCTCTACGAATACCAATGTTATTTATAGATATGTCTGATGTATATGGGATCTCGTTAGCAATGATATAATTTTTGTTTGGGTATGTGTGTATGTGTTTAAGTTTTGATTATATGATTTAATAACTTCACATTTTTTGTGGCCCTTGATTTCTGAGTTAGGAACGTATAAGCTAATATCAATAACAGATAATTTAATCTTTTTTAAATGTTAAACTCTTGATTTTTACATATATATTCATTCATATTTGTAGCTATCATGATCTTGTCTTTTGGGCTAGGCAATATTATATAAATCCTAAAAAGAGGGTAAAAATAGCAAAAAAATAAAATAAAGATGTGAGACCAGAAAAGAAAATTGTAAATTATATATACCATTCACTTTATGTTTTCCTACTTACTATCTTTGCAAATCATTGATACTTTATCACAGTGATGGCGAACCTTTTAGAGACCGTGTGCCCCAAAACTGGCCCTGCCTGTGCTCCACCCCCTGCCCCACCCCCACCCCGCCTGCCTGCAGGGCCACTCACCGCCTCCAGGGCCCGCCGCAGATCGCCCAGGCAGCCCAGCAGCGCTATGGCAGTCATGCCCTCTGCCCGTGCCCTGCAGCATCAACTGTGCGCAATCGGGCGTGAGGGCAGAGTCTTATCTACTCTGTCTGGCTGCCATGTCCTTGGCTGTGCTGCTCCGCATGGGCCACACTCGGGGGCGACTCTCCTCCAGGGGGGCTGCTGGTGAGGAGGGGGTCATGGGGGGAGGCAAGGCTGGGGCAACAGCATGTGTGCCACAGAGAGGGCTCCGAGTGCTGCCTCTGGCACCCGTGCCAGAGGTTCGCCACCACTGCTTTATCATATCCATACATTGCTTCATATACTAACTTTATTCTCTAAACTACTTCTTTCCATTTAGTCCTAACTCCATCCCATCACAATTTTCTCAGTTTTCCCCTTCTTTTCAGTCCATTCCAAACCCCTTCAACATATTTCTTTTGCATTAGTATTTATTTTCTATATTGGTCTAAGACTCTAATAAACTCACATTTTATTCCACGTTACACAGGTATTCCTTGACTTACAACAGGTCACTTAGTGACCATTCAAAGTTACAATAATACTGAAAAAAGTAACTTATGACCATTTTTCACACTTATGACCATTGCAGAGTCCCCTTAGTAATGTGATCAAAATTCAGACGCTTGGCAACTGATTCATATTCATGCTGGTTACAGTGTCCAGGATCATGTGCAATCTCCTGACAAGCCAAGTCAATAGGGAAGCCAGATTCACTTAACCACCGTGCTACTAAGCTAACAACTGCAACGATTCACTTAACTGTGGCAAGAAAGGTAACATAGGGCAAAACTCACTTAACAACTATTTCACTTAGCAACAGAGATGTTGGGCTCAATTGTGATTGTAAATTGAGGACTACCTGTATTCAGTCTACATTCATTCATTACTCCTTCACCCTTAATTCTATCTCTTCATAATTTATCACACACATTTTTCAAATGTTCTCTTCCTATAATATTCAATTTAATTTTATGTTTCTCCTAACATATCCTATCCCACATAACAAAAGGGGCAGGTGCATGCTTTTAATCATAGCCATATAAATATGTTTATGTTCAGATAAATGTTTCTCATCATGTAACCAGTCTAATATTGACTGTAAATAGTTCAGTCCTTGGCTAGCAAAACGGCATCATCTGCATAAAAAGTACACATATGAGGGCAATTCGTAAATAAATCTCCATTTGGTTATCAAAGACAGACACTTGCAGATACAGAACTTTTATTATGCACATTAGAAAACTACAACATCACATCACTTTTCAATATAATTGCCATTCAAATTGAGGCACTTGTCATAACGTCTTACAAGGTTTGAAATTCCTTAGTGGTAGTTGCTCAGCGCCAAATCTGGGCTATGGGGGGGGGGCGATCAAAAACATCCCAACAGAACTGCTTCAAAAGTTCTTGGGTGCATTTAGCGGTGGGCGGGCGAGTGTTATCGTGAACCAACACCACACTGGAAGTCAGCATGCCCCGGCGCTTGTTATAGATGGCTCGTCTGGGTTTTCATAACGTTTCACAGTAGACTTCTGAACTGATGATCGAACGATGCTCCATGAACTTCACTAGCAGTAACTCTTTGGCATCTTCACATTTCAAACCTTGTAAGACATTATGACAAGTGCCTCAATTTGAATGGCAATGATGTTGAAAAGTAATGTGATGTTGTAGTTTTCTAATTTGTATAATAAAAGTTCTGTATCGGCGAGTGTCCATCAGAATTGCTCGCATTTTCTCTCCTTCCTTTATTCTTAACCAGTTCCTTGTTCTGACTACAGTGCATTTTTTGCAACTATGTTTTTTCCTGTATATTTTTTTACTGATTATGTGCCATCACATCCGTACTGACTCTTAATGATCACATAGATTTTCTCCATGACAACCTGTCCCTAATCTGTTTTCCAATGGTGTAACTCACCACAGGACAAGAGTTACATTAATGTCAAAGAAATGGTGGCACAGAATCATTAAAGAAAGAAAGGATGCCAAAGGAGGGACAAAATGAAATGTAAATGACAAAAATTAAAATAATGTTTTAATTATTTTAGATAATTAAATTGAATTGTCCTTGTGGCAAGTTGTCCCGTGATGAGTTAGCTGTAGCGAATTGACCATGGCAAGATGGCCGTGGCAAGGTGTCCCATTCCATTTGAGTCTTAGTGAAATGAGATCTTCATTCTAACCCACTTGGAGAGTTGTTATAAGGAATCTCCAAGACTGATTATAAAGTTTCATCTCCGTACGTAAGACTTGTTTGTTGTGATAGAGACATTCATTAATGTATAGTTACAAATATAACCTTTGATTATCGGTAGAATCAAGACTTTGGGCAGAAATTGGATGTTAAGACAGGATCATTTACCTATCAATGGTAGCAATATCATTCTTTCTACCTACTGCAGATCAAGTTACATATTCTAACTACAGAATACAGTTTACTAAATGGAAACAGTGGTTGTGTTGCAAAAATAGCTTGTTGTCTCCTGCTGTAAGCCAAGTGATATACTGCAATTTAGGGAATATAAAAGCCTCCAGGCTCACTGATCGTTGAGGGAAATTCCCAACTCTAAAAAGGTAAATAAGCTAAACATTGTGCAAGTTCTCCTTGTGATTTCTATGCATTCATAGTCAGGGCCATGAGCAAACTATAATCCAGATCAAAAACAAGATAGCACTAATGCCCTTTTGATTTCATGGGGATTTTTACATAGGGAGAGGGTTCAGTCGCAGTACTTTGTTTTCAATTCTTAGAAATAATGTGCAGAAATAGCTGCAGAAAATTCGCTAAAAGTTTGGAACAAATTCTTTTGTTAGATATGAAATCAAAGTGGGATTGTATCGGGTAAGAGCTTTAATACTTGGCTTTGTATTTTATTTTGGTCTCATCTTCTCACTTTGATAATCAGAAATATTCCCTCCTTAAAGAGAGGGTGATTTCATTATTCATATGCAGAAGAGCTAGAACCAAAAATCTTGTGTATTTCTTTGGAGTTCTTTGTAGGAGATTGATGATGATGTGCTGTTTCCTGTATCTCTTGCCATATGATGATTTGAGCTGGGGTGTCTGCAAATGCTGTCTGTGGCAAAGCAGTTCTGTAGACATATTTATTTTGTTCCTGAAAGAGCACTCTCAGTGCAGAGCCAAGACTGAAAATACTCATACTCAAAGGAATGTCTGGATATTGCTTTCCAGCTCTGAATGCTCCAAACACAGTTAGCTTTACCTGCCTGGGGGTTTCACAAGCTGCTTCCTGTGGCATTGCTATTCTTAGAGTTTGGAGGATACAGGAAATACTGGCTATTTCCTTGTTCTCAATTGCTGCCTCACCTTGTTTAGAGAAGAAATTATAGTTTACATGGGCCACACAGGGATTAAGGCTGTCTTTCTTCCTCTCAGGATACTGGTCTTGCCTGAAAGTATTTGGTTGGTAGAGTGAGGTGCTCCACTATTCTGTACTGTCAGCAGAATGCATAGCCTACTAAGAATCTGCAACGGGTGTGGCCACTCAGAACATCTGTATCTATACTTCAGACATTTTACTAAGTCACATTTTGTTTACCCATTATCTTTGAATAAACTATAGTCAATTTATTTATTCAACAGGGTAACTTATGCTAAATCAAAACCAAACAAATTACTTTATGGCTTATTGCAATATGTGAACACTACCTGTTATCTATAGGTCAGTGGTGGCGAACCTATGGCACGGGTGCCAGAGGCGGCACTCAGAGCCTTCTCTGTGGGCACGTGCGCCGTTGCCCGAGTCCTAGGCTTTCAGCTGGGTTTTATAAAACCGTTTCACTTTAGGCCTCCGCCGCCGTGTACAAAAAAAAGAGGTTCAATCAATCAGTCAATTTCAACTTCTCGCAGAAAAAAAAAGATCTTGCAAAGTTGGAATTGATTGATTGCACTTTTTAGTCCCACCCAGTCTGCCATTACCACTGTAGCCACGCCCACCCAATGGGCCACACCTAGCCAATGGGCGACACCCACCCGGCACCCGACGATGCATAAGTGGGTTTTGGGTTGTAGTTTGGGCACTCGGTCTCTAAAAGGTTCGTCATCACTGTTATAGGTACTGAATATCATAGTATAATGAAATCTGGATTTCACTTCCCCTCTTGTCCATTGTATCCAAAGCTCATTATATCAGAGATTCACTGTACATGACTTTTCTTTTCACCATTGGAAAATATGTCTTGCAAAATAGCTCTTGCCACATGTTTACAACAGCAAATAGCCCACAGATTCCCTTGGCGTATTTTGAAGGACATGATGTTCCGGAAATGAACCATAATGGATTCTTTGAAAAGGTATTATTGAATTAAGTAGCTGGCGAATGAAGACCTAACTTGGGAGGGAAGTTTCCACTGGCTAGTCTATTGACTGAAATGTATCATTATGATTCCCCTGTCTGAGAAAGATCCTTGCATAACTAGAAGGAATTATTATGGCATGGAAATATTTTCCTCTAAGGAAAATTTTAAGCATATGAACTGTTTGCAGGAAATCATGACTAACCAAGGTTTAGAAAAATTATGCACTGTGCAGAAAGAGTAAAATTCTTACTGGAATTCATAGACCAGTGATGGCGAACCTTTTAGAGACCAAGTGCCCAAACTGCAACCCAAAACCCACTTATTTATTGCTAGGTGCCAGGTGGGCGTGGCCCACTGGGTGGGAGTGGCTGTGATGGTCATGGCAGACTGGGTGGGTTGGCCAAGGTGGGCATGGTCACTTTGATGTTGCTGGTGGGGAGGGATGCCTGTGGGGGCTGGGCAGGGTTGGGGGAGATCCAGGGGGTCTCTGGTAGGTGGGGCGGTGGGCAGGAGGCTCGTCCTGTGGGGTGAGGCGAGGCAAGGCAAAGCAGAGCGGGGGTGACATTGTCACAGGGCAAGGCGAGGCAGGGGTCGGAGTGGCTGCTGCCTGACACTATTGGCTCCCGCATACAGAGGCCAGCGAGCGCATGGGGGCCAACAGTGTCTGTCAGCAGCCACAGCCTGCCAACCCCTCGACTGGCACACTCTCGAGCTCCGTAGCCCGCCACGAGCAGTTCAGAGAAGCCGCCTCTGAGCTGGACAGCCGGCCGACAGCTGAGGAGGTGATGCAGTGGGTCGTGCCTGGGAAAAGGAGAGCATGCGAGGCCAGGAGGGATGGGACGGGAGGGAGGGAAACCAGCCATGCTGCGATGCATCCGGCCACATAGGACCTCAGCGAGTTAGTGGGTGGCTGGTTGAAGAGGGACAGTTGCCATTTCTGGGGCATGGCGTGCGTGCCCACAGAGAGGGCTCTGAGTGCCGCCTCTGGCACCCGTGCCATAGGTTCGCCACCACTGTCATAGACATTTAGTAAATTTGTTTGGCAGCTGATTCAGAAACAAACTAAGGAGATTACTTTAAATAAGAATTAATATTGCTACGGTATCATTATTAATGAATGGAATACACTATCACAGTTTCAGATGAGTTTAAATGGAATTTGAGAACAGACAGCTAATAATATTAGTCACAATAGTTTGTTTGTTTTTTCAAAAACCTTCAGAAATAATGACAACCAAATAATTCCGCTCTGAGGAATGGTTCTTCCACTTGAAAAATCAAGAGTAAGGGGAGATGCAACAAATGTCTGTTAAGTAATGCATGGCTCCTATAATATGAATAGAGAGGTTTTTTTCCTCATTTTGCATGTGTTAGAATTTAAATCACCAAATTCAGGACTGATAGAAAGAAATAATTTTAATGTAGTACACTTGGTAATATTGATCTGTATTTACTGTTCCTAATTACTGCTTGATTGAAAATGATCTGAAAAGAGACACTGATTCCTGTCCAGTTTTCCACATATGTCAAGTTGACTACAGTATGGCACAGAATGATGGACTAAATAGGCCTCTAATCAGTGAAAAAAATATACAAAACAAACATCCATAGAGAGTATGTCAAAAATATTATCCCCACCCCAACATTGAAACCTACCAGCATTTATAGAATGTGTCTACTCAGACCTCTCAGTTCTAATCTTCAGATATAAATAAATCATGGTATAAATTTTAATAGTCGATTAGAAATTATGTAAAAGAGGATCTGTGTATTCTGCAACAGGAGCATTTGGTCTCTAGTTTTGAAGGATCATAAATATTTATAAAGAGAGGAGAAATACAGCAATGTCTTTGTTTGCTTCTAAGACTAAGGTAACTCTCCTGCTTTCACAGACATGCAGTGGAGTTCTTTGCCCAGTATCTGGAAACCATGTTATTGAATGGGACAAAGAAAAGAGAGTTGTTACAATACAGAGTGGGTGATCATACAGAATAACTTGACAGTTTTAGGGTCCTTTTTCTGGCTTTGGTGGGGATCATATTCCTCACATAGGAGAAAGTCTGTGATTTAGAGATAGGGATTCACAATTCCAGTTGGATCAGAATCTCATCATCCTGTTTGTTTAGCCAACAGGTACGTACTATAGATGCACCTCTGGCAGTAAAGGGGGCAGGAAGGGGAGAGTCCAGAAACAGGCTTTCTCAGACAAGCTTCTTTCTAGATTCAGGTGGTCCTACACTGGTCACTTTCAAGCACTGAAGATGTAGTCCAGCTCCAGCTCCAATCTTTTGGGTAAAATTACCGATAAGACATTGGAGCTGGAAGACTATTCATTCAGTGGTATTACTGAATTTAGTTATCTTCACTTTAATTCTGTTGAATTTTGTTGATTTTAATTCTCTTTTAATGCCTTGATCTATTGATAGTGTTACCCTGTTTATTATTATTGTGAAATAACCAGGCTTTGGCAAGTAAGTGGTATATAAGTGTTGGGAAATAAATAAATTCACTGTAATCAGATTAAGCATATTGTACAAATAGTCATTATATATACTAGCTTTTTCCTGATGCTGCATGGAAACAAAAGGGCTCAACAGACAATGCCATAAGGTAGAGTTTTTCTCCTGCATGGCAGGCACTGGTCCTCCCTATTGTGACACGGCAAGAATCATAAAATACAGTTCAAATAAGATGCAATAAACAATTGCAATTGTAATTGAGAAACAAACATGAGACTCTCATAATTGAATTTTACAACAAATGTTCTCTGCTTCTTTGCTAATTACCCTCTTTTAATTGAGGTATAGTTTCATATTGAACATTTAAGTCTAGAACTACAGATTCATAATACTCTCCAGTCTGTTGGTCTGATCTCTAAATATTCCATTTCCTATTACTAGGCTACTAATACTAAGCTGCAAAGAACCAAACAACCATTAGGTGGCAGCAAAAAGTTAGAAAACACTCTTTCTTGCCCTCTAGTGTTTTTAAAAAGTTTTCAGCACATTTAATAATGATGATGATGATAATTGTACTTCTAGTAATGTAAACATGCTGAGGGTAAAACATATTTGGTCACACTTCCAGCATATTGCTTCATATATACAAAAAGTAATCGAAGCTGTCTTTACCATCGGCAGGCAGTGCTGTATGTAGCAAGGCTGGGAACTTAGCTTACACCTTTTCTACTTTAGTAAAAAGCATTAGGTGAAAATGTCAGTTGACCAAAGCCACTATGGGTAGCAGAGGTCAATCTTATGGGCTCATCTAGTGACAGCCAGGGAACATGGAAGATTGTGACTTGGAATGCAAGAGGAATAAATAATAAAGAGCATGAAATGTGTTGTGTGTTTGTGCAGATAAGAGAAAGAGGATTGATGTGAGAAATGTGAATGAAAGTGGTTTGATCTTGGAGTGGAGTTGATGAATACAGACAGGAAGCGAGGGAACAAGTTTCATTATAAACAAAAGAGTTTAAAATGTATGTTAGAGAGTAGAACTTGTCATGCTGTTTGTTGTGGCATTCCTGTTGTGGTAAGAACCCAAAGGTTGCTGACAGTTTAATGTTAGGCTACAGTGAGGGGTGATATGGGTGGGAAACAAACAAAGGTTAGGTTTTGATTTCTTGGTTATAATCATCTTGATTTTTTTTTACACTGGATCTCCCTGCAGAAACCCCCAGGAGAGGCATCTGCAAAAGAAGGTCAGAGATTGCAATTTATGAAAGGAGCATCATATTGATGTGATCCAAGCTTTGTCTCTTTTGTGTGCAATGTATGTATGTATGTATGTATGTATGTATGTATGTATGTATGTATGTATTTATAGTCTCTAATTATACTAAAAATGCGAATCCCGGGAATATTCATGTTGATAAAAATAGTCGCACGCCGGGATAAATATAAAAACAACTGTTTAATAAACTAACAACTGTTTGATAAACTTAGCTTTCGTCGGCTAATGTCAGAGTGGAATGCCGGAGCTTCGAAAGCCTGCTTATAAGACCGGCAGTTTGTGCGCTCTGCTCATAGAACACATTACCGGTCTACGCACCTCAGTTGACCGTATTGCTTCTAATAGTCTCGCATCCGTCTGTATACTTGTAAGCTCAGGGATCATCGCCTCTCTTGTTGCCGTATTATATATATATATATAATATATGCAGGTCTTGCCGTATTCAGGTCTTTTCCCGTCGCCAAGATACTCTCAATCTTACACAGGAAAAGACCCGAATATGCCAAGACCTGCATACCTGTACCCGTGAAAATCTACGAAAACAAATATATATATATATATATTATATATATAGGACAGAGATTGTATTGCTCTCAGTGAAAGCACTGGTTTCTGTGGATGCCTCTGCTTCATGAAATGATGAGGTAGATGAGATAAAATGCATAAAAATTAAGCTGCAAAATGAGAATAAGAAGAACAATATTTATATGGACAGAGAACAAGGAACAATGCAGATTAAAAGAGGCAGAGAACTTGCAGAATATTTTTAATAGAAATAAAAATTATTGAAAGTAGGTGAAGGGAGTTGTCAGTTCCATGAGGAAGATCAGACTAAGAAATAAATTCCACAGAAGACTAAAACAACTTTTATTAAGATATAGTATAATAACAAAATCTCGCAAGTCTGATTATGCTATACCTCCTTCCTTTCTTATATGAATTGGGGTTTTCTCGATCTGAGACATTTACACAAAACCTATGTATTATTTGGGCTTAGGCTTTCCCTCCTCATTGCTTTAATGGATCCCTCCTCTTTCCATCAAAGTTATCCTATTTTATTCTCTACAAGAGCTAAAGAAGGAGCTTCTAGCAGAGTAATTTCGCTTAAAAATGAAAGGGATGTTTTGTGATGAAACTAAAGTGAAGGAATCTGGCTAGTGTATCTTAGTGAGATACATGGGGATGATAGTGATATACTGAACAATGGAATTGAAACAAATTCTGTAATTGTTAATGTTCAAGAAAAAAATGATGGAAAGGAAGTAATAAATGCTTTGAATAGAAGAATAAGGCTGCAGGTATAGATGGTGTAACTTATGAGGCTAATGCTATCTGTTCAATCATATCTGATTCTCAGCCATTCTGTGGACCAGGTCTCTCCACATTTTCCAGTCTTGTATGGCTTCTTTCACTTGGCTTACGTTCAGTTTGGTGTCAGCTTTGATGATATCCAGCCATCATGGGGTGATGGGTTTTTTTGGCAGCCACATTTCCTTAACTGAAACTGTTAACTATAACTGAAGAAATGTTAAATTATAGAGTGGCGGTTTAATGACATATTATGGCTATGGCTGAAGCATGAGAAAATCATGAGAGGAAACAACAGATAGCTGGAATTTTGACCCTGAAAATGGGACAGAGGACAGAAACCAAAGTTGTCTTTTCATGGTGTGAAGAGGAGGCAGTATGTTAGTGTATGTAGTTAGAGGACTAACTACATTATCAGTTGCTACATTATAGTTGTAAAGGTTATGATATGATATTCAATATTTATTTTATCTTTCCTGTGTAACAAATCAAAGATATACAACCTGTACCATAGTTTTGTTAAGGCTGTTCTGCATTCCTTTGGCAAAGAGCCCAGCGATGACTGTAGTTGTGCATGCCAATAAAAATATTTCTGTTTCAACAATCTCCAAATGCTGCACTTCCTTATTACAGTAGGCATTTTCCCCACAACAGCAGCTATGCTTGCTTATGGATGTCCATACAACTTGTTTAATGTGTTTGTGCATATTGCATTTGGGCTTGACAATTAGCTACATTGCCTTTTCTTTTTCTTATTCTTGCCTTCAATTTCCTTGGCTTACCACTTCTTACTCTTTTTCTGCACTCTACATAATGTTGTTTATCCTAAAAGGAATTAGTGTAATGGAAATGTATGTATGTGCTGTAGGTCCTAGTAAATATTGTATTTAACATACTAAGCCAGTGGTGGCGAACCTATGGCACGGGTGCCAGAGGCGGCACTCAGCGCCCTCTCTGTGGGCATGCACGCCGTCACCCCAGTCCTAGGCCTTCAGCTGGGTTTTATAAAACCTTTTTGCTTTAGGCCTCCGCTACCATGTACAAAAAAAAAAAGGTTCAATCAATCAGTCAATTTCAACTTCTCGCAAGGAAAAAAAAGCTCTTGCAAAGTTGGAATTGATTGATTGAACTTTTTAGTCCCACCCAGTCTGCTGTTACCACCGCAGCCACGTCCACCCAATGGGACACACCCACCCAATGGGACACACCCACTCAATGGGACACACCCACCCGGCACCCGACGATGCATAAGTGGGTTTTGGGTTGCAGTTTGGGCACTCGGTCTCTAAAAGGTTCACCATCACTGTACTAAGCAGTGGTGGGATTCAAATATGTGAACAATCGGTTCTCTGTGTGGATGCCACTTCCGGAAGTCCATTCTGGGCCTGGGCAACAAAAAATTAGCTACCGGTTCTGCCGAAGTTGTGCGAACCAGCTGAATCCCACCACTGATACTAAGTCACATTCTTTAAGATGCCCATAAAGAGAAATTCAAAGATTTCAGAACAAGTGGCAGATTCCGAAATGATTAGATAAAGAAAACTAAAGAAGAGAAAAGGCTGCATTCTCTACACACAATGTTCAATGCCCAATGATATGTAGAGTCTGAATTCCAGCTGCTTATTCCATTTCATTGCCAGCTTCCTTCTCTTAGGATTATGCACACAGTACTTGGCTGCTAGAAAATAATGCTTTAAAAGACAGTGACAATTTGCTTGAACTGTTAGATAGGATGCACATGTATGTGCAAATGCTTATCTGTATGAGCAATTAAGAATCATGATTATTATGATTTTTATTTACATTATACACAGGGTGTTGGAAGTCAACGGGTATGGCCTTCTGGAACAGAGAAGTTCCAAGAATCAGTGGGTTTGCCATTCCATAGGAATCTGGGTCACAATTGCCTCTGGGACCTACCCTCCACCTCTCTTCCAGTGATGTTGAGAAAAGAACATTTTGATGCAAGACCTGCCCTCTTGTTTATTGAGGTTGAGGACCCAGTTGCATACATTAAAACGGGTTGCTCTGCTGTAAGAACAGTGCCAACATCTGCTATAGTTGGTCTGGCTTTCTGCCAAAAGCCTACTTGGAACAGATTATATTATTAACACGTGGGAACAAGAAAAGCATGTAGAAGATGGCTTCCATGGAAACCTTCCCTTTCGTATTGCCATGATGCTGACCAATTGAATTGACTGGAGTTGGCTTAGTGGAAAGGGGAAACTGGAAATCATAGGATCTGTTGCCCATTCAGCTATGGATGTTTTTGTATCGGTTGACAAACATCTTCTTTCCATATGATTTTTTTAAATATTTTGGTTACTGGTATGCTGTCTAAGGAGATTCTCCAAAAGGCAACTGGATTTTCCTGCTTTTTCCTTGAATTTTTTTTGCGTCTCATCCAAGAAGCTTCATTTTTGGCTTTAATTAATTAGTTATATAATGATTACAAAGCTTATGTAGTGCTTAGGGACATTGTCACCTGAGGTCAGAGCATTGGTGTTTGTCAACAAGCTCATTTAAATTGCCACTGATGAGATGCCAGCCTTGCTGCAATTCCAGAAATCAAGTTCTCAGTTGATAATGCTTGAGCCCTTCTGGGCCAGCCACTGGCTGGTTATCTTGTTACTTGACTGGGTTACTGCTTCAAATATGTTGTAAATATGTCTGACTTTAGAAGGATTTAAGAGTAGTGTGGAGCTGGTTCCTTTTGTGGATCCTTTTGATCTGCTGCTTTGATCTGCTGCTTTGTGGGGATGGTGGACTGGAGTGCAGTATTTCAGATGGTTGGAAGCAGATACTATAAATTTTGGTGTATTCTGCCATATTAACAACAGTCATTCATATTTGGACAAGCAGAATGTGATATGCCATTTCACTGTGTTAGCTTGTACTTGCAGTGTATATTCTTTATTATTTTACTTGGTGGAACATTCAGAATAGTGGTCCTTCACCTGCACACACGAATCCTCGATTTTTGTTGGATACATAGGTTTAATGATTTACCACTGTGTGTGTAAAGCTTAAGTGTGTAGGAAAGAGAAGAGGATGTATTGTGTATGTATGCATGAATGATGTATGTGTGCAGGTAATGGTTCCAAGCTGCTAATGAAGTTAAGCATATGTGGCCCACCTGTGCTCGATAGTCCATGTTTAGCAATCACAATTGGGAGCAGCAACTTGGTCATTAAACAAAGTGGTTGCTAAGCAAAACATGTTTTTTTTCCATTTTTTTCCCACCTTTATTATTTTTATAAATAACTCAAGGCAGTGAACCTATCTAATAATCTAATAATTCCCCCTCCTATTTTTCCCCCAGCAACAGTCCTGTAAGGTGGGTTGGAATGAGAGAGTGACTGGCCAAAGTCATCTAGCTGTTTTCATACCTAAGGCAGGACTAGAATTCACAATCTAGCCTGGTGTCTTAACCACTAGACCAGGGGTAGGCAACCTTGGCACTTTTATGACCCGTGGACCTCAACTCCCAGAATTCCTGAGCCAGCTTAAATATTCTGTAATATTTAAGGTGCAAACTGCTCCGTCCTGGTTAAACCAAGGAAACATGGCTCTGTTTTACTTTATTGTACTAAATTAAGTTCAAACTCTCTCATAGAAAAAGGTACAGTTTGACTCTGTTGCCTAATAGCCTTTCCTTATTTCCTTTGGTTTAGCTGTTTGGATTCTTTTTCTTTCTCTTTGTATCTAATTCCAGTGTAGAAATTGTACTTAAATCTACTGAAAGAAAATTCTGCATCATTTGAGCACAATGCATTACTTTTTAAGACAATTACTTTAATCCTTGTTCAGAGAAACTAGAGACAAGTAGTCTTCATTTAGCGACCACAATTGGCACCAGCAACTTTGTTTAAGCAAAGTGGTCACTGAATGAAATCACAACTGTTCTTACAGTCTTATTTGAGCTTTTCTTTGCTTTCAAACCTGTGAAAGTGATATATGCAAGGATTGATTGGAAAGTTACTTTTTCACCATCATTGTAACTGTGAACAGTTGTTGTCCGAGGCAGTTGCTAAATATGAACTATAAGTAGTCCTCAACTTACGACCACATTTGAGCTCAAAATTTCTGTTGCTAAGTAAGACAGTTGCTAAGCAACTTTTGACCCATTTTACGACCTTTTTGCCACAGTTGTGAAGTGAATCCCTGCAGTTGTTAAGTTAGTAACATGGTTAAGTGAATCTGGCTTCCCCCTTGACTTTGCTTGTCAGAAGCAAAAAGTAATCACATGACCCTGGGACACTGCAACCATCATAAATATATGCCAGTTGCCAAGCCGCTGAATTTTGATCATGTGACCATTTGGGATGTTCAACCGTTGTAAGGATAAAAAAAGGTCATAAGTCACTTTTTTCAGTGCTGTTGTAATTTCGAAGGGTCGTTAAACAAATGGTTGTAAATCAAGAACTACCTGTACCTGTAATGCCTTCAGTTAAAGACATGATCTGCTTTTAGCAAGGAATGCAGAAGACTTTTGTTCCCTATTGAAAAGTGTAGTGGCAATGGGAAAATAAGAATCCATTCTTCTTTTTCCCCAAGCATTTAGTAGCTAACCAGAACTAAAGGTAGTTGGTGAACTTCTACCTTGGAATCTAGTGATATTCAGTCTATCAGTGTCATAGGATTATCCTTTTTCATTCATTTGCTTGGTATTTTGTTGTATCAACAAAGATAGACAAAGTATTCAATCACAAATTACAGGGGAAAGGGAAACTAATTATATAGGTACTCAGTGGTTATATCCTTGATGCTCTTGGGCAGAAACTCCTGGTAGTAAACACGGATCTGTTTGTATTGCTGAGGCCTGGTTGGGCAAAGGAAGGGATATTACCATCTCAGAGATCTGCCCTCCTGGATTTTGAGTCCTTGAGAAGTCAAGGCTGGGGAGGGGGATAGTACTGATCTTTGAAGACATCATGCCTATGACTAAGGAATCTGCTGCTGAGATCACAGAGTGTCAATGCCTGCAAAATAAATTAACTTATAGGGAAAGCTGGGGATCAAATTGGTATACCCAGTTACCTTGCTGCTTGATGAGACTCTTACCTGAGTTACTTGTCTGGGCTAAAGAAACTAAAGAAACACTAGACGCCATCCATCAGCTACGGTTTATCCATCAATGTATCAATCCATTATCAACTGATGATATCCAGTTGTACATCATTGCCCCAGGCCATGGTAAAGATGATGTCTGTGTCTCGATTTAGTATCTGGAAACTGTCAAATTGTCCAAATGGGACAAAACAGTGTGAAGTTTAACCCTGAGAAAATGGAGTTACAGTTACAGCTCAAGTGTTGTGTCTTGATAGGTTGCTACTTCCCATTTGATTTGATCATTCTGGGAGAAACTATTTGTGGTTCCCCACTTTTGCAAGCCAAGAGGACTTGAATCATTTAAATGTCACTTCTGAATGGGAATACTTGTAGCATGGAATGCCTTCTCAGCGGAAATTGGATTGGCACTCAACATTATTGGCTTCTTGTAAAGGTTAAAAATAGAATGGGAGAGCCTGTGAAGGATGAAATTACATCAGTGGTTTATTATTGTGGTTATTATTTATTATTGTTATGGTTGTTTTATATTTTAAAATAGTTTTCAATTTTATATTTTTTCCTACTTTCATTGTACTGTGCTGGCTCAGGAATTCTGGGAGTTGAAGTCCATGAGTCATAAAAGAGCCAAGGTTGCCTACCCCTGGTGTAGAAGAAACCACTACAACCTTATATATCTCATCTTTTTTTCTACTACGAACTACTCAATATGTTAAATTGGACTGTGGAAAGAATTAAAACCACTTATGAAGGTGGGGACACCAGTTGCACCACCAGTATCACTTTGACAAGACCATATAAAATCAAATCAGACTTCTATGTAGCACTGTGTAAGGGGCAGCTTGTCTGATGTTCTGACTGGCCATTTAACCACTTAGAGTTAGTTCTCTTATAACCACTATTGGAACCAGGATTTCTGTTGCTAAGCAAGGCGAATGTTAAGTTAGTCTTATCGGATTTTACAAGTTTTTTTTGCTACAGTTAAGAGAATCACATAGTGAGTAATCAAATCAAACCGTCATTAAATGAATCCGATTTCCCCCATTGACTTTGCTTGTTGGAAGTTGGCTGGGAAGGTCACTAATGGTGATCACATGATTCTGGGATGCCGCAACAGTTGTAAACATATACCAAGCACCTAAATTTTGATCATGTGACCATATATATGATGCGACTGTCATAAGTGCAAGGACCAGTTTTTTCAGTGCCATTGTAACTTCAAACGGTCACTAAATTATTGGTCGAGGATTACCTCTGCTTTGCTGCTGGCAGAGCTCTGTATATGAAGCCAAGTAAGCAGGGAAGATGATCGGTGATTATCATTTGCTTTTTGGTGTTCTTAGGAAAACCTTATATGCTGATCAGCCCAACATCAATCATTCTGATCAATAAGGAGCTGGTGGCTGTACAAGTAATGCCAATATTGCCTAGAGGAAGAGGAGGAGCTTGATTTAGGAAACAGCATCATGGAAAGGGCGCAACAAACACTTAGGCCGGAACTGGGTGGAACTTAGTGCTTTGTTTTTGGTAAATGTTTCTTCCTGGTAAGGCACCAATTCGACATAGTTAACAGGAGGTGAGTAAAGCACAACAGAGATGCAGAAGCAAGGAGTCAAAAGCTAGCAGTGGTGTTTGAAGAAGGTAATGGGAAATCATTTTGGAACTTTTTTTTGAGAAAATCACATAGTTGTGTTCACGCTGTCTTTGACTATTGAGTTTTTTAAGTTTGAAAAACTTGGGATTCTGTTTGGCATTGAAGTTACCGAGCCTAAAAGACCACCACTTTTTAAAATCTCTGTGATTTGATTAACTGGTGTTCTTTGTCTGTCGGGAATAGATTGGGATCGATGTGCCCAGGGGCTGGTGAGATCCAAGTTATCACTAATTTTTTGTGTATATGATTTCTTTTGGCAGTGCTGGAATCATCTCTAAATCTCCATGGCAACAGCACAGGCCTCTCATGTGACCTGTGACCTCAGCCATTGTCTGTTTGATCCTCATTCTCTGGATTCTGAGCCTGACAACAACTGTGATATGGGCAGCGTGGGCAGCCTAGTAGAGAAACAAGAGTTCTCGCCCTCTGCATCAGGAGGTCTGCGACGGATGCGCCAGCCAGATGGGTTGCTCCGGAAAGGAATACCACAACGTGAAGTCTCTGGCTACCCATATGGGGGCAAACGGGATGCTCGGGCTGAGAAGAAGCATCCGTCATCTGGTGGTGGCTTTAAACGGGATTATGAGAGTGACCGGGAGAACCAGTCCCCTGAGCGGTATTTCCAGGACAATCGAGGAGCAGATTTTTCCAAGAGTTCTTTGCCTGAACGTGGACGCTTTGACAAGGTATGGACTTCAAGAATGTGGTAACTGTTTTTAAAAAATACTTTTCTGGCATGAAACAAATACATTTGCTCTTTGTTCAGTAGGTGTAGAGTATTTCTGAATTTTGTCATATTAAAATATACAGATTTATACTTATAGTAGGTGCTTTGGAAAGTCTGCGTGATGATGTATGAAACTAAGAAATTAATGGATCAGAGGAACTGAGCTAATTGTAATTTCCCCCCGAACACAACTGAATCAGCTACTGAATCTTTAGAGTGGGAATGGCCATGTGGTGGACATTCACCCCAAGCCAGTTCTTTACAAATTTCAGGACTTGTTAGTTCAGAGATGTCATTTAGCATGCTGCTCTGTTGGCTTGAAAAATAACTGTGGATCCATACACACCTCTTATTCCTCCACTTCCAGGTCAGTTTAGTGTCATAGTACCTCAAGAAGTGATGACTCAAAGTCCCTGATGTTAAGTGCAGGGGCCCTTGCAATGTGATCTGTTTATCTCTGAAAAGTGTGAAAGTGATTGCTGAGAACTGGTGCCAAACTATCAAATACGCTGAACTTAATTTAGTTATTGTCATTTCCAGGAGACTCTCTAAAACAGCAGAAAAGCCAAGCTAAAGAAAGCTATTCTTTCTGAGATAGATAATCACAATTATCCATATTGGAATTGGAGCAGAGGAATCTTTTCCTCCAACTCTGAAGGATTAATCTAGCTCTGAAACAGGATCCTAAATGCTAGCCCAATCTACACAATAAGAAACGGTGCTAATAGTGCTACAAGTAATGTCACAATACTGCTTAATTCTTCTCAACAATATCCTCATTTAATGCCAGCCAGATGGGTTGCTTCCAAGTTTTGTAGTTAAAAATGGCTTCATCTCTAGAAAGCTGCTACAAAATAAATCTCTCCCCCTCCCCCCATCCTGACCAGGAAAAAATTATTGGTTACTACTTTAGATCTTACTGATAGAAGAGAATGTTTGTAGCTCAGAGGGTCTTTGGTGCACTCCCTTCTGATCAGCACTGATGATGTTACCTAGTTTGGTAATGAAACGTCTACAAAAAAAACAACCAAGCTCAAAGACCACCAAGGACCTCACACTTTAGATCTTATTTCTTTCAGCAGCTGAAAGAAATTGAAAGGCTGAACATGGGCAGGAGAAAAGTTGAGTTGTTCTAAATGACTAATTCTACTAGAATGATAATAATATGCTGGCTTCCTTGTATTCCTGCTATGCTAAACTATCTTGCTAAACTTAATTCATCCAGAGTGCAAAAGCCAATTTAACTGCTAATGGCCGTTGTGTTATTTTCAGTGTCGGATCAGGCCCTCAGCTTTCAAGGTGGTGCCCGGGAGGAGCTTATTGTCTATGCAGGGATTGTCATGCAGCAAAGGACAGAAGATGTCAAAGAGCAATGGGAGTCTGCATACGCTCTTAACCCAGAACAGTACTGGCAGCTCCTCACAACGTGGACCTCTGCGTAGCCATCTGCTGCACACCATCAGTCTTGATGAGGGCACAAACTCCATTCAAAGCTTTCCCACATACAATCCCCGCTTCAAGCCTAGTCAGAATCAGCTGAGTGCTTCCATAGGACACATCAACCACATCGGTGGTTCCTTAGATAGGGCTTCTCGGGGACCACAAGACCCTTTGGCAGTAGAGAAAGCGCCACTGTCTTGCAAGAGCCTGAGCCGACTGCAGAGCTCAGGGGAACCACCCCCTCCATATGAGCCCACATATTCTTTGGAAGATGTAGTGAAGCAGCTTGAGGACCGACTGTGTGAGAAAGGCATGGAGCTCCGTCAGTTTAAGAGAAATCTAAGTGAGACTGATGACCCCTTCACACAGGTGGGTAAATTTTCGTAGTAGGAATGTTTTGATTCTATGGATATCACAAACTCAATTAGCCTGCTGGACGTGGCTCCATCCCCAGTTTGTAAAATTCTCCAGGAGACTCTATAATAGTGTTATCCATTCTTTAACCTTTCTATAAGCATTCTAAAAGCCACTTGCATGGATGCCTCTGATGAATAAAAAAATGCCTCAAGGCAATGAAGCTAGGAAGCTTTTATAGAGAAGCAGTTGGTTGCTCCCTTTTTCATGTTTTCAGCATGCCACAAATGAATAACAGGTATATTTGGGCAAGTAAACAAGTAATTCTGATTTGTTTGCAAGAATCTTATTTTAAAGCTCTTATGTCTGCTTTCCACACCCAAACTGTGGCAAATCCTGTCACTGATCTACTCCTCAACCTGCTTTTTTAATTTCACAGATACATCTCATTATGTTTGTAATTTATAATAGAGTCAGAAAAGGAAGTTTATGTAGGAAGAGTTGTGTGACTTGCCTGAGTTGTTTGCAGTGTGTATTGTGTCAGTGGGAGGTGATGTTTTTTTATTAAGAAACGGACTATCTTGAAAGATGTCCTGGTGACAAATTTCTTGTGTGAAGGAGCCTAGAGAGTTGGGAATTGATGCTCCATTTTTGGCTGTTGTTCAGAATAACAGAGTTGGAAGGGACCTTGGAGATCTTCTATCTAGTTCAATCCCCTGCTCAAGCAGGGAATTCTGTAACATTTGAAACAAATAGTTGTCCAGTCTCTTCTTAAAAACCTCCAGTGATGGTTCACCCACAATTTCTGGAGGCAAGTCATTCCACTGATTAATTGTTCCAACTGTCAGGAAATTTCTCCTTAGTTCTAGATTGGTTCTCACCTTGATTAGTTGCCATCCATTGCTTCTTGTCCAGTCCTCAGGTGCTTTGGAGAATAGGTTGACCCCCTTTTTTTTGTGGCAACCCCTAAGATATTGGAACACTGCTATCAAGTCACCCCTAGTCATTCTTTTCATTAAACTAGACATACCCTATCTTAATATTTAATATTCAGATTAATGATTCTTATTGTTTTTATTTTATTTTTATTTAATAATATTAATGATCTTAATATTTATTTTTATTATTTATTAAGGGAATTTATATGGCTGCCCAACTCACTCACACTGACTCCAGGAATGAAACCCCTAAATACAAAACCCATTACACCCCACCTTAGCAACAACATTCAAACAAGCCATCTGAAGTTCTAACTTCCTGACAGTTAGAACAATTAACCAGTGGAACAACCACTGGAAGTTTTTAAGAAGAAACTGGACAGCCATTTGTCCGAAATGGTATAGGGTTTCCTGCCTGAGCAGGGGGTTGGACTCGATGACCTCCAAGGTCCCTTCCAACTTTATTATTATTATTATTATTATTATTATTATTATTATTATTATTATTATTATTATTATTATTATTATTATTATTATTATTATTATATCAGTCTGGGATCTCCAGGCCCACTGCCAAAAGGACATCTTCGGGGACTTTTGGCAGAATATGAAGGTGGGAGCCAGTCTTATCTTGGTGGGGATGGTGTTTCACAGGGAGGGAACCATCATGGAAAAGGTGGACCTCTTTAATAGGAGGAACCTATTCTGCTGGGGTGAGTCGATGTAATTGGGAAAAGATGGTCCTTCAAATAAGGTGGGCCCAAACCATATAGGGCTTTATAGATAATGAAATCTATAGCACCTTGAATTAAACCCACAAAGCAAATTGGCAACTAATGCAGCTCCCCAAAAGAGGTGGCACTTGCAGTTTGGTTATGAGATACTGGCTAATTCCAATGGGCAGCAAAATCTTAGGTGGAGGACTTATTCAGCTACTGAATAAGTATATGCATAGATGTGGTTTTTATGCCATCTCTTGAGAGAAATGGGTGTGGTGTTCCATAGGAATCATCTTTGTGAGCCCGCCATAATCTTCTCTTAACTCTGGTAGGTGTTTGAAGACAAACAACGTCTTTGGATGGAAGAGCTAGATGAGCTAAAGCAGATGTATGTGGCCAAGCTGCAACAGGTAATGCACCATGCCCAGCGCACCCAGAGGGCACTTCAGCTGCAACTCTACAAAGTACAGCAGGAAAAGAAGAGGCTGCAAGAAGAACTGGACCTTCAACAGAGCCACTGTGAAGAGCTGAGGCTGCAGCAGCAGCAAGCAGAACGCCTCAGTCCGAAACTGGAGGAGACCAAATGGGAGGTGAGAAATATGCACAAAGGACTATCTTCATTTAATCTAATGTCCACGCTGAATGCAAACAGTCAATTATACTGACCTTTTGGATTTCTTTATGAAGCAGGTAGGCTCTTGCTAGATAACTGACAAGGTTACTGCCATACTAAAGATTTGTCCAACCATGAAACTAGGTTTCAGATGTAAAGGTACAACAAAATCTTCATTATGAGCTATCCCATCATATCCTTTAATATCTGGGCTTGTCATTGTTGCCTTTGCTGGAAATATTCCACCATCTCATAGACTCCCGTATCTCACTACGTTTTCTTTGTTAATTTCTTTTTTTCATCCTAGTATATTTTTTTTCACAGGTGTGTCAAAAAACTGCAGAGATTTCATTGCTGAAGCAGCAGATCCGAGATGCCCAAGAAGAGATGGCCCAGAAACTGGGTGAAATCTTCAGTTTGAAAACACAGCTGCGGGAGGCTCGAACAGAGTTGCAAGCCAAGGACTCACAACTGGCACAGTTGGGGGACTCCTTCCAACCCTTATCAGATCATGGTTCCCCTGTTCCTTCTTCCAGGGATTCTCCCATGCAAGCATGCCAGGACTTTTTGGGTTGTGAAACAGATGATTCTAAAAGCCGGGGAATGCAAGGTGAGAGTGCAGAAGGAACTGAGTGGCTGTGGGCGGAATTGTTGCAGGAAAGGCGCCAGGCCCAACTGCAAGCTGTAAACTTTGAGCAGGAGCGAAAAACCTGGCGAGAGGAAAAAGAAAAAGTCTTGCGCTATCAGCGTGAGATTCAGGCCAGCTACATGGAGATGTACCATCGAAATCAGGCTCTGGAAAGGCAGCTGAGTGAATTTCGGCCGTTCCCAGCTGAATCCAGAAATAGCAGCTCAGAATCGCCTTGGATCGAGAGAGCTGAATCTTCTAAAATCTGAGCTGTGTTTGAGAAAGATCTCCTGCTGGGATGGCAAATGGGCAGAAGCCCCATACTGCAACATGGACCGTGAGATTTGGTAGAAGAATATGTCTAAGCTAAAGAGCTGGTTAACCCAGCCCAGAAATTTGTTCCTGTAGTAACATCCAGGATTTTGCAGATTGCTGTTCGTAGAATGGAATCACAGCAATATATTTGGATTTTTTTTTTGCCAATCCAGGTAGGCTGTTGCCGCCGTACCATTTCTATGTTGGAGAGCAAAAGGCTTTCCTTTTGTATCCTGCATGGGGACAATGCTGGCAATGCCTGTCAATACAGAAGTTTCTTTTTAAATTATGAAATGTGAATTAGCTGTAATTGGGAACTGGGGCCGACCTTCCTGATACGGCTCAGTGGGGAAAACAAATGGAGAATATATAGGTTATTCCTTACTGAGGTTTAGCCTTCCCATTAATTGTTTGAAATTTGGCTTGCTGTGCTTGAAGGAAAGGCATAAAATAGCTACTCTTATCAGGAATCCCACTGTATAGCATTTGTTTTCTATCTATCTGGCTAGGCCTCATGCTGTTAAGGTCGAAGCTACAGGTATAATGTGATTGTATGATCTTGTATTGTAAGAAAGATCCTTCTTTGGCTCTGGAAAACGAAGCAGCAACTCCAGTTCCATTGGCCTATGAAACAAAAGCACAAGCCAAACCATTCGGGCTCAGCCGTCAAAATAACCATAGGACAATGTTATCTGGCTTATGGTCAGTTTCTCCATAATAATGAGAATGAAGCTGTGAACATATTTGTTCTGTTGCTGCTTGGTGTCAGTTCTAGGTTTGAAGGTTCTTGCTAACATAATGAATTCTGAAACGGAAGCACAACCTGGCAATGTATTGAATAAAATATTTGCCTAAATATTCTGGCTCCCTGACTGCTATTTTTTCTCTCTCATTGTAATGCTTTCTGTTTCTAGTATTTTTGCCATTTGTACTATGATAGATGTTTTCAACAGATAATACGCATGTTGTTTTAGCAACTCTAAAAGTTGATAAGCTAATATAAGAAGAAATTAGGACATGCATTTTTAACGAGGAAACAATGTTTAATCGCTTGGAGTTTTTTTTTCCTCCTTTGGGGAGGAAGATTGGGCTAGGAAATAATAAATTATCTTAAGATACTTTTGGGAATCTATGGATATAAAATGAAAATAATCCTATACCAAGAATATCCTTTAAGCCAGCAAAAAAAAAAAAGAGGATGAACAATATTTTCAACCATTTTGCAGCTTCTCTTTCTTTTAAAACAGACCTTTACATATCCTTCTTGTAAGGAAAGCCTGCGGTGATGAGGGAAAACCTCCTTGCATGTAGAATTGGGCTTGCCCAAGACAAATGGTATCAGGTTGCATGCTGTATGGACTATATACAGATGTGAAGTTAAAGAAAAAAATGTGTTCTTAAGAATATAACTCCGGCATGAAGTCAGAAGCTTTATATATGCTATAAGAGAAATATCACTATATAATGGATCAATGCAGAATACTGTCTTGCTATGTTCCAAATGCAAACATTTTATCAGTTTACTCAAATCTTGCTACTTTTGGACTTCCATTATCCAATATGGTACATGAAATCCTGTATTAAAACATGTTTGATGGTGACTAGCTCAGGGACATCTCAGATTGCATTTTTGTTTTAATCCATGTTCACTGGAACTACAAACTTGTTGTCATTAGTGTGCTATCTGGAGACATCTCTGCCCGCCATATTTCATTTTCCAGAGCAGAAAACCTACTGGTTATGAAGTGATTTGATGCAATCTAGATGAAAATGTATCATACTAGATATGAAACAATCCAGTTGTGTGCCAGAGTTCTTTGCTGCACCACCATCTTTGAATTATCCTGTGTTAAGTGTTAAGCACTTAATATAATTAGAAATCCACTAAACAGTTGACTCTTACTATAGTCTCACTCTTACTATATAAGCTTAATCCCTTATCAGGGAGCTACTTATATGGATGTGGTTAATTTTCAACATACCAACCTGGGTTAGCAAATTATAAAAGAGGCTGAAAAAAAGAAATTGTAAATTAGACTACAGTGAGCTGGACCAGGAACATACTTCCTACTATATCAAGATGGTTTTTTTCTTTGTTGGTCCCAAAAAACCACAAATGCTTGTTTTTCTTGCAAGACAGCTGGTTGTTGAAATTTCTTGTTTGGTTCCCTGTGCCCACGCCAGTCCAAAGCTCGGTGCCTCACTCCAAAATCCCCAGAGCAGGTTTCCACCCATCAATTAGAACTGCAGGGAGTTGAGAAGCAACCCTGGGAGGGCGGCACCAAAACTTGGCAGCTAAGCCAGAAACCAAGTTGCTTGCTCAGATGCCACAGGGAAGAGTCAAGGCGTCACAAAAAGTAACAAGGGCATTTGCCTCTTAGAACTGCTGGATAAACCAGTTTCCTGAATTCCATAGGACTGGTTCATTTCATCCAAGAAAGAAAGCCCAGGCATCTGCTAAAGATATGAGGAGGGTCCCAGTATTATAGTTCTAATCTAAAAACACTTGGTGAACTCAGACCCCTCTAGCCATCTAGATCCGAACCACATTTCTCTCAGAGAATTGTAAGAACAACCTGTCTGATATATCTCCTTAGATTAGAACATGCTTTTCAAATTTTTTTTGTGCATTTCATTTATACCACTAGGACTTCTTAAAACCTATCTGTGTTACCTTATTTTCCAGCTCTATAGCTGGGCTTCACCTAGCAAGTGTCTTTTGTATTTTTGCTATTCATATCCAGCAAAGATTTAGATTCTGTGTAATTGTAACAATCCAAGGTTAGACTGTCTTGTCATTTTTCCACTCACTTCCCAATATTATTATTATTAGTAGTACTAATAAAACTCTAATATAGTCTGACAAAAGATTTACCTGCTCTAGTAATACCCAGGGACTGAAATGGTACCTGAGTCTATAAAGCAGACATGTCAAACACAAGGCCCGGGGGCCGAATGCGGCCCGCGAAGTGGTTTCATGTGGCCCGTGAAGCCATCCTGGAAACAGTGAGGGAACGCCCCCCTCTGCCTTGGCCCTGGCCCAGGCCAGCTGGGAGCCAATGTACAATTTTGTGGTGGCCATCTTGGCACTTGCCCTGGTGGACCATGCCTTGGCACTTGCCCCGGTCCCACCCCCTTCTGCCAGAGACCCTCAGATCTGTCCCACTCCTGCCCAGGCCCCCACAGGCACCCTTGACGCGAATGATGTAGAACTGGCCATGCCCACTCAGTAGGCCACACCCACTCCATCCACGCCCACCCAGTAGGCTGCACCCACTCTGGCCACAGCCACCCGGCCCCCTGAAGGCAACTGCAATGCTGATGCGGCCCTCAATGAAATTGAGTTTGACACCCCTGATCTAATGTGTTCTGTATTCATGACCTAAGACAGTGATGGCGAACCTTTTAGACACCGAGTGCCCAAACTGCAACCCAAAACCCACTTATGCATCGTCGGGTGCCGGGTGGGTGTGGCCCATTAGGTGGGTGTGGCCCATTGGGTGGGCGTGGCTGCAGTAGTAACAGCAAACTGGGTGGGACTAAAAAGTTCAATCAATCAATTCCAACTTTGCAAGAACTTTTTTTTTCCCAAGAGAAGTTGAAATTGACTGATTGATTGAACCTTTTTTTTTTTTGCACATGGCGGCAGAGGCCTAAAGCGAAAAGTTTTTATAAAACCCAGCTGAAGGCCTAGGACTGGGGCAACGGCGCGCGTGCCCACAGAGAGGGCTCTGAGTGCCGCCTCTGGCACCCGTGCCATAGGTTCGCCACCACTGACCTAAGATAATAAATCAGCTACTATATTTTGAACAGTTATTGTTCTAAAATGACTTCATGGGCACACAATGTAAATATATTTCAGCAGTCAAGCCAAATATTTATTAAGATATGTAATTAAAATAGAAATATTTTAAGTTTCACACAATCTGGTAATTTTCTAAGACAAAGAATTATCAGTTGTATTCCAGAAAAGATGCATTACAAAACAACAGTCTAAAAGTTTTTCTATTCTACATGTTGGTACAAAATAATTTAGAATAGAATAGAACAGAGCTGGAAGGGACCTTGGAGGTCTTCTAGTCCAGCCTCCTGCTCAAGCAGAAGAACCTATATCATCTCAGACAAGTAACTGTCCAGCCTCTTCTTAAAAATCTCCAGTGATGGAGCACCCACAATTTCTGGAGACAAGCTGTTCCACTGGTTAATTGCCATCATAAAATTGCTCTTCTGTTGCAACTGCCTGCTAAACTGCATAGTCCAGATTTGTAACTATACCAATTGTTATATGTACGCCAATTTGTCTTTTCCTATAACTTTGCTATTATCCAACTTCACATATTTATCGAGCAGGAAAACGTCCCCCAACTGGAATAGTGCAGCATAAAAGGAATTATAATTTTACAATTTAGGGACAACTTCTTACATTGGTTTATCTTCCACATCCAACTTGGGCAAATTCCAAGAAGGCTCCCAATTGTTTCCAAAAATGCTTGAATTAATTGAGCAGTTCCAGCATATTTTAATTCAGATAAAAATAAATACTTTTAGGGAGACATCAGATTAAAAATTGTTACAAGTAGGGAGAGAGAGAGACCATGATATAATTACATGGTTAACCAAGACCTAGAGAATTGTATAACTATATCCTGGGTACACAATTATTTCCAGGAAAGTAAGAAATTAGCACAGAGAAACTGGCAAATAATAAATGCCCAGTTTGACAACCTTCTTGATTTTCCAGATGTTGCACTGAGGAAAAATGTGAAGCTGATTGTTTCCTGAAAACATTTTGGAATTATGCAAATATAGAATTGCATAAACATGGCGCACCTTTCTCAATAAAATAATGAACTTGTCTCTTTTTTGTGTATCTGGTTAGAATACTGAAGAAACATTAATTCCAAAATAGGGTGGGGGAATATTATCGGGATGAAAGGAACACAGGATATTTAGTGGTAAGTGAGAAGGTAACTGCTGGGAGCGATTGCTGCAATGAAGACTTAATGACCACAAAGGAGGAATGTGTGTATCTCCAGACACATACTCCAAACCATACTTTGAGCACACCTGTAACACCTGCTCATTCAATCGTTCCTCTAGATCAGGGCTTTTCAACCAGTGATACGGGTACCACCTGTGGTACATTGGCACCTGGCAGGCGGTACGCGACCATCCTAGAAAAGTAGCGGGGGAGGGGAATGAGCTGAACTGGTGGCAGCCCCGCACAAGCCTGAGCGAGAGATGGCTGGAGCTGCAGGGTGTCAGAGCTCAGCGGAAGCTCTGAAGCCTGGCACCAGGATCAGCGCCAGGCTTCAGCTGGAGCTTGGCGCTGATCCTGGTGCTTCTGCTGAGCCCTGAAGAAGCGCTGATCAGCTGGAATGTTGCAGCATCTCCAGGGTCATGTGATTTACATTCAGATGCTTGGCAACTGATTCATATTTATGACGGTCACAGTGTCCCAGGGTCATGTGAAGTGACCAAAACCTGCTGCAACCACCCAGCAGATGGGGGGAATAAAAACCAAACACCCCCCCCACTGCCAATCCTCAACAGAAATGCTCACAATGAAAACCTCGGACAGGAGGAAGAGCGCCGCTGAGCGGGCAGGCAGGTGTCTTGCTCGGCTGTGGCTTGGGGGGCACTTTTTTCAGTGCCATTGTAACTTCGAACAGTCACTAAGTGAACTGTTGTAAGTCGAGGACTACCTGTACTTTATCACTTTTTTCCTTTTTTGGGGGGGGTACATCAAGTTTTTGACACCTTGCTAGGCGACTGATGGTACTCGGGATGTTGCCATATCCTAAAAGTGGTACAATGGGTGAAAAGGTTGAAAAGCCCTGCTCTAGATGGCAGAGCTACACCCAAAGCACATGGTTATTTGCACGCAACAGGTAATCTGAATTTAGCTCCAGCATAATAGATGACACAGTGTTAATTTTATAGAATATGATCTTTTGATGGGATATTATGAGACTGAGAGGGGACAAAAAAAACTTTCTTCCGGCGCAGTAAGTGATGACACAAGACTATTTAAATAATGGTTTGGGGATAAGACCAGCATTGGATATCAAGGGAGAAGACAAATTATTAGGGATGTTGTGGTGCTCCCAAACTGCACGTGGGAACCGGGCCTCTATCACCAGTGAGAGGGAGGAAAGCTGAAAGACTTGATCCATTTTAACTAATAATACCAAGTCTAAGACAGGTTGGGGTCACAGTCCATCAAACCTTTGCCTGATCTGTTATTGATATTTCATCTTACCTGTATTAGACTCTTACCGTACGAGTTAACTCCAACTGTCTACAAAATGGTTCACTCCAAACCTACACGTCACTAACACAATTTACCTAAGCCAAAAATGGTTTGTCCCAATCAGCTGTTGCATCCTATAGTTCATTCCAGGCACACCCTTCCCAATAAAAATGGTTTGCTCCATCATTAGAGAAACTTTAGCAATTAGATACGCATAGGACGTCAGCATAATACAAGAAGGAACTAATTAATATTAATTCTATTTTCTCAGTTTAAAGAAAACCGACGCCTCTTTCCCCGGTTTTCAGGTCAGCATTATTTAAGTTTCCCTCCCCCCCCCCTTTTCCAAAGTGGCTCCATCCAACCTTCATACTGAATAGCAAAGGAACGTGCCATTCGGCGTAGGGAGGGTGTCTTTCTTAACCTATCGCTCGTCTGTGATAGGAACCACCAAAGATTCCATCGTGTCAATTTGTGGCGACCGCATCCAGACGGCGAGCCGTGACACAGGCAGGATCCTGTCCGCGAACTATTCTCTCTACTCCTTAAACCGGGGTTGGGGGTGGATGCCCGGCTGGTTGGCCTCGTCTCCAGTTCTTCTTGTCAGCGCTGCCGGCGTTCAACCGGTAAGGACCTTCCGCCTCACCCCAGCCCCCGCGCCCGGGCTCGCGCCTGAAAGGTCACCGACTGTACTGACTGGAAGCTTTTCTCCTTCCGCTTCAGAGCGTGTCAGGCAGGCCGGGCTAATGGAGCGGTGCGCCTGCGTAGAGAGGGAGGTGGACAAAGTGCTGCAGAAGTTCCTGTGCTACGGCCAGCATTGTGAGCGAGGCCTGGAAGAGCTGCTGCGCTACGTCAGCCAGCTAAGGGAGGAGCTGGGCGCTGCAGGTAGGGATGCCTCTGCCTGGAGGCAGGGCGGCAGGTTCGCATTCCCTGAAAGCACCTGGAAGGGGAAAGGGGTTTGGGTTGCGGTCTCGGCTTTGGAAATAAGCCCCTTCCATCTGGTCATAAATTAGCCAGGCAGATCCTTGGATGAGAGACCACACGGAAATCCTACGCTAGACAGTCATATTGGGAAAGCATCCTAGAAGAGCACAATGGGAAAAAAAACCACTTTTATGTTGTTGCCGGAAAGCATGCACAGAATTTATCACGAAACTGTAGGAAGTTGAGCTTTACTTGGGAGATTTTATGTGACATGCTTATTGAATTGAGTGGGCTTGACAAAGTACCCTTAATACAATTAGTGAACATTTTAAAAACCTTCCGTAACTTTATCCTTGGTTAGATGTACAGGTTGTGAAGCCTGTTATGTGAACCCAGCCCATTTAATTAGTTTATGAGTCAAGTGTATCTGGGTGAACCCAGAAAATGGGTTAATTTAATAAAATATATTCTTTGAGTTTAGCCAAAACTGCCTTTGTTTGAATGAATGAATGAATGAATGAATGAATGAATGAATGATCTAATTATTGACTGTTGCTATGATATACTTACTAATGGTTAACTAGTTTTGGATTCGTATACAGTGCATTCAGAAAGTCTTCAGACCCCCTTTTGTCAATTTTGTTATGCTGCAGCCTGATTCTACAGTTTTTGAAATCCATTTTCCCATTAATCTACACCCAGTATCTCATAATGACAAAGTGAAAACAGAATTTTAGAAATGTCTGGAAATTTATTAAAAAGGAAAAAACTGAAATATCACAAGTATTCAGACCCTTTACTCAGTTCTTTGTTGAAGCACCTTTGGCAGGAATTACAGCCTCGAGTCTTTGCGTATGACATGAATTAGGAGTTTTTCTGCCATTCTTCCTTGCAAATCCTCTCAAACTCAGGTTGGATGGCGATCGTTGGTGGACAGTCATTTTTAGGTCACTCCAGAGATGTACATAGGGTTTAAGTCAGGGTTCTGGCTGGGCCACTCCAGCACGTTCACAGAGTTGTCCCTAAGCTACTCCTGTGTTATCTTGGCTGTGTGCTTAGGATTGTTGTCATGATGGAAAGTGAACCTTGGGCCCAGTCTGAGGTCCTGAGTTCCGTAGGTTTTCATTGAGGATATCCCTGTACTTTGCTCCATTCAGTTTTCCCTCAACCCTCAGCAGTCTCCCAGTCCCTGCTGCTGAAGAACACCCCCACAGCATGATGCATCCCATGCATCTCTGTTGGGATGGTATTGGGCAGGTGATGAGCGGTGCCTGGTTTCCACCAGATATAATGTTTAGAATTGAGGCCAAACAGTTCAATCTTGGTTTCATCAGACAAGAGAATCTTGTTCCTCACAATCTGAGAGTCCTTCAGCTGCATTTTTGCAAACTCCAAGCAGATTTTGCACTGAGGCTTCCGTCTAGCCACTCTGCCATAAAACCCAGATCGGTGGAGGGCTGCAGTGATGGTTGTCCTTCTGGAACTCTGTCCCATCTCCACACAGGATCTCCAAAGCTAGTCAGAGTGACCATCAGGTTCTTGGTCACTCTCTTACTAAGGCCCTTCTCCCCCGATTGTTCAGTTTCATCAGATGACTAGCTCTTGGAAGAGTCCTGGTTATGCCAAACTTCTTCCATGTGAGAATTATGGAGGCCACTGTATTCTTAGGAACCTTCAGTGCAGCAGGAATTTTATTGTAGCCTTCCCCAGATCTGTGCCTTGCAAAAATTCTGTCTCTGAGTTCTGCAGGCAGTTCCTTTGACCTCGTGGCTTTTGCTTTGCTACAGTATACATTGTCAGCTGTGAGGCCTTCTATAGAGAGGTGTGTGCCTTTCCAAATCGTATCCAATCAATTTAATTTATCACAGGTGGACTCCAAGCAAGGTGTCAAAACATGTCAGCAATGATCAAGAGAAATGGAAGGCATCAGAGCTAAATTTCATGTGTTGTTTCAAAGGATGTGAATGCTTATACCAAAATGTGATATTTCAGTTTTTTTCTTTTTAATAAATTTACAGACATTTCTAAAATTCTGTTTTCACATTATCATTATGGGGTACTGAGTGTAGATTAATGAGAAAATGAATTTCAACAACTGTAGAATGTTATGCTGCAGCATAACAACATTGTCAAAAGTGAAAGGGGTCGGAATACTTTCTGAATGCACTGTAACTCACAATGTAACTGCACGTATTGACTTTGCACAATTTGGTAAGCTATATTATCTAACCATATACATGAATCCTCAGGGAAAGCTTATCCCTTGATACAAGTGCAATACGATATGCAGATAATATTCAATAGTACATCTTTCCTCCTTCAAATTCAAGTGAAGCCATTGAGGCTCTGTTCCTGTGTCTGGGGTTATAAGGGTTTAGATGGGGAGGAACTGGATTTAGCTTTACCCTATCAAAACTAGGTGACTGTAAGTTTTAGGTTCTATAGGTCCCAAAACTGGAGAGGATTGATCTTTGGCACTGAGCAGTTTTACCTTGCTTGGAATCAGTGCGCGCTTTCAGGTCCTCCAGGACTCACAGATCCAGCTTGAAGAACAGTTGGCAGTTGTAGCCAAGGGTGTCTTTGCATAACTTTATTTGCAGTGTCGTTTGCACCTATTTCTGGATTGTGGGGCTCTGTTCATGATCACTAACATCTTAAGTCACTTCCCATCTGAACCATTGCAGAGTGCTGCCTTTGAACACCCAAAAGATGCAATTGGTCCAGTATGTGGTGATGCAAGTAGTTGTTTGTTATGCCCATGTGACATTTCCATACTGCAAGCTGCATTGGCCCTCAGTAGCATTCGGGGTGCAATTCAACGTGCTGGTTGACACCTGTAAAGTCTTTCATGACACAGGACTGGATTATTTGAGAACTGTTTGCTCCCAAGGGAATCTCCTTGTCCACATACTCTGATAGGCCACACTCCCCGGCCCTTCTTTGAAATAGTGCCATCTATTGGGACCCAGGAGGTGTGCTTTCTCTGTGCCATTGTACAACAACTGGTTTACTTTCATTGCTGTCTTCCCTTAATTTCCACACTTGAATTCCAAGATATTTGTGAACAGGTGCTGAAGAAATGTTGTGTATGAAAATATTAGTATTATATGGAACTAAATTGTACGTAGTGGTGCCTTTCCCCAAATGTGAAAGACCTGCAGGTGAGGATACCTTAACATATCTTCACCTATTTATGACAAATGAAAGTTGCAAATAAGCGCCGAGCTGTTATCTAAAACTAAAATGACATTGCTTTTCCTATTATAGCCTTGCAGCGAGCACCTCTTTCTGCTACACTCTCCCTTGTTATGTCTCAGTGCTGTAAGAAGATCAAGGACACTGTTCAGAATTTAGCTTCAGATCACAAAGATATTCACAGCAGTATCTCCCGCGTCGGCAAAGCCATAGACAGAGTGAGTAACTTCCGTTAACTAAGCCAGGAGTTTGGGACCAAGAAGGAAATTGCTTTGGATTTTAAACTGGGAACTATGAGAGTAGATGTTACGCCAATGATTATATATTTTATGCTGTCAATTGTGGAACCCTTATGAACTAGTGAAATATGCACGTTCTAATATTTTGTGCTTTGATAGCGTAAACATTCATTTGGTGCTGTACAAGAAAGCCCTTGTTCTATTTTCTCAGCCTTCATAAGCATTGTATTTTCTTCATATTATGCTGAATCTAGAATATTGCATGAAAAATGGTCCAAGAAATATATGCAAACAAACGGTTCTCCAAAATGTGATGACAGATAGTCCTCATTTAGAGACTGCCTCATTAGAGACTGCCTTGTTTAGTGACCATTTGCAATTATAAGGTGATGAAAAAGTAACTTTTTGACCAATCCTTGCATTTACGACCTTTGCAAGTCTGTAAAGCAAAGGAAAGCTAAAGTATGATCATCGACACTGTTGTGGTTTCACTTAGCAGTGGCTTCACATAATGATCAAGTTGCCAGTCCCAGTTAAGGATGTTATGTTATGTTATATTATATTATATTATATTATATTATATTATATTATATTATATTATATTATATTATATTATATTATATTATATTATATTATATTATATTATATTATATTATATTTATTATATTAATTATATTATATTATATATTTTATATTATATTATATTATATTATATTATATTATATTATATTATATTATATTATATTATATTATATTATATTATATTATATTATATTATTATATTATATTATATTATATTATATTATTATGTTATATTATGTTATATATTATGTTATATATTATGTTATATTATGTTATATTATGTTATATTATATTATATTATATTATATTATATTATATTATATTATTATATATATTATATTATATTATATAAATGTATGCATTTATATGCCAAATAATTGTGATGTGTGTGCTTTTAATAGAAATTATTTAATAAAGAAGCAATTTAAGAATAAAAATATTAAGAGCATTAAGTAGAGGTATATGAGGTGGGGCCTGTGAATGAGGATCTCCTACATTTTTGTACAGTAGAGAAACATGTTTAGCTTTTCATGTCGAATATCAACTTATACTGTTCATAAGAGAGTAGAACTTCAATCTCATTTGAGGACTACCTAGTTTTCATTATTGATGGTATGGCATCCTTCTTTAAATTGCTAGAATGTTAATTTGATTTATCTTTATACCATATTTACATGCTTAAAGATAAGGCAAATTATCATTCTAGCAAGTTACTTTGCTTCCTTTCTTAAATACAAATATTGAAGAATCATCTGCTTCTCCTCTTTCATTTTTTTAAAACTGAATTTTTAAGGACATTTAACTGACAAAACTGTATTGCATTAGCAATATAGCCAACATTTTTTCTACCGGGCTGTATAATATACCTATCATGTGACTATTGTATAGTGCATTCAGTGCTGAGAAGTAGGCCTTTTTTATATCCTTTTAGAATGTGCAACATAGGTTGATGGAAGGATTTCCCTTAGTACTTGTGAACAGTTTGCAAATTTTTGTTCCAGAATTTTGATGCTGATTTGTGTGGCATTGTCCCTGCCCTGGTCTGGGAAACCCAGGAGAAACAGATCCTGGTATTGGCAATTATAGAACATCTCTATCAACAAGGAATGTTGGGAGTGGCTGAAGAACTGTGTCAGGTACTAATCTCTGTCAGAAATCTTTGCAGGAAGTCCTACCTTAACAACTGCAATTGGGACTGTCAACCCTGTCCCTATGTGGTTGTAAAGCAAATCACCACAGATCATTAAGCCGACATCATGTGAATGCAATTTATGATTTCCTGCTGGCTTCCCAATTGACATTGCTTATCAGAAGCCAGCCATAAAGGTCACAAATGGTGATTATAGGATTATGGGAGCCTGCAACCATCCTAAATGTGTGCTGGTTGCCAAGAACCCGAATAGTGATCATGTGACAATGACTGCAATCTTGAAAACCAGCTTAAATCTCCTTGTTCAACTCCACTGTAACTTTGAACAGTCATAACTTTGAACTAGTGGTCAGTAAGTGAGGACTATACTGTATAGTACATAATGGTTGTAATCCTACATTGTGTTACACTTTTTGGCTTATGCTTCAGTTAGGCCACTATACAATTCTGCTTGCCACAAACTTACTTTCTTGCCTACAGTACCAGAAGAAGCACCTGACCCAATTAATCTCTTCTGTTGTATATCTTTTTTGTCCATTCTGAAATGGATATAGGTAGCCCTTGACATATGACTAATTGGGCCCAAAATTATGGTCATAAGTCACTGCAGTCATAAGTTGAGACATCATGTGACTGGACCTGTTTTGTTTTTTTTTTACATATTTTGTAGCGGTTGTTAGGAAAACGCCATGCTCATTAAGCCAATCCATTTTCCCCAGATACATTTTTTTTGCCAGAAACCAGACGTAAACACTGGAAAACAGCAGAATTCATAGCAAATTGTAGTGAAGTGATCATGAGATGCTGCAAATGGCTGTAAAGGTGAGCCACTTGCCAAGCACTCAAAATACAATCATGTCACTGTGGGAGGTGGGGTGGTTTGTGACTATTGTAACTTCAAAACTGGCTTGTAAGTAGCTTTTGGGGAGGTCTGTCATAACTTTGAATAGTCATTAAGCATCCTGTTGTAAGTGGAAGATTAATTGTAATTTTTAATTGAACCTCATCTGCATATATTTCCATTTCTTGCTTGCTCCTTTATTTTCAGGAGAGGGCAAGACAATTTGTTTTTCAATCAATTTCTGGTTTCTCCTTGGCAGGAGTCAACTGTGAATGTAGATGTAGACTTCAAAAAACCATTTCTGGAACTGAACAGCATTTTGGAAGCCCTGCACAAACAAGACCTAGGACCTGCTCTGAGGTGAGTCTTTAGAATAGGGCACTGTTTTCCTTTGGGGAATCCTGTTTCTTTTCTTCCTGTAATTCCTAATCCGATTATTTTAGTTTAGGTTTTTAATTTATTTTGATTAGTTTTTAATTACTTTTTAAGAAGCTTTGTTTCTCATCTGTGAACTCTAGTACATTTCTGAGATTTCATTTACAACAAGCTGCCACCATTCATAATCCCCTGTAGCCAATATGTAAGTGGGCTTGGAACATTGCCATGTCTTTTGTTCATTATAATTAATCTGAGGACAGTTCCTTTATAGCAGGGGTGTCAAACTCAATTTCACTGAGGGCCCCATCAGCATTGTGGTTGCCCTCGGGGGGTGTGTGTGTGGCCAGAGTGGGTGCAGCCTACTGGGTGGGCGTGGATGGAGTGGGTGTGGCCCACTGGGTGGGCATGGCCAGTTCTACATCATTCGCGTCAAGGGTGCCTGTGAGGGCCTGGGCAGGAGTGGGACAGATCTGAGGGTCTCTGGCAGAAGGGGATGGGACCGTGACAAGTGCCAAGGCATGGTCCATCAGGGCAAGTGCCAAGATGGCCACCACAAAATTGTACATTGGCTTCCGGCTGGCCTGGGCCAGGGCCAAGGCAGCAGGGGCCATTCCCTCACTGTTTCCAGGATGGCTTCGCGGGCCACATGAAACCGCTTTGCGGGCCGCATTCGGCTCCCGGGCCTTGTGTTTGACGTGTCTGCTTTATAGACTCAGGTGCTGAGGGAATAATGTACCTTGCCCAGCTGGGCAGTCTTCCACAGGCAGCAGTTGGCTGATCTGAACAGTACTCTGGAGTTTCAGCTGCATCGACTCCATTTCATCAGGCTTCTTTCTGGCGGCCCCGGCAAGGAGTTGGAGGCTCTGAGCTACGCACGTCACTTTCAACCCTTTGCCCACCTACACAAGCAAGGTGGGACACTTTTTCCTTGGATCTGCTTTCTTGCCATGAATTGATACTTCTTTCCTAGGTCTGTTGGGCTAATGCTGTACTCAGCGTCCTTAAAAAAAGGGTAAAATAGCAAATTTTATTTGTATTAAGATTGTTTTTTGTAACGTTTCTTTATAGTTGACAGAACAGATGGGCTTCCATTTCTGACTTTGTTGCTTCAAACAACTCTTAAAGCTAAAGAATGTTGAAGTCTCATTCTTCCCCTTTCCTCTCCAACCAAATGGGATGCTGGAAAGTGTGTGTGTAAAGGAACTGAGCCTGTTCATCTCTCAGCAGGGTAGCTGTCTGAGAACTGGGGGGAAAAAAACAGGACCAAATTTGGTGTGGTGGGAAAAGCTGACATAAGATCAAGCTTGAAAATGCCTGATCCAGCTTGGGCCTTTGAAGAAAGGCATTCCTGAAAACTTCCCCCTCATTCATTCATATGGAAGAAGCAGCTGGACAGCCCTTGGAATGCTACCAGCTGCTTCATTCTTCAGCCTCACTTTCTTCCCTCCTGGTCATGTGACTGAGTGCAGCTGGTATGATGGGGTAGAAAAGAATTCCAGAAACCATGCTCTGTGGGCTTTATCTCCCCCATTTTAATATGAGAGATAAACTAAAGTGGTGAATTCCTTGCTTTGAAACAAAGGAATGGTCTCCTCAGCCTGTTCACTTGTGTTGTCACCAGTTTCCTACAATTCATTTTGAAATAGGCCTAGGTGGCCTTAGAGAAAGTTTGTTCACTGAAGTGGCACCTCCTGTATCTTGCTAAACAGAGATCCAAGTGATGATGGGCAGTCTGGTATACCTACGCTTAGGCCTTCAGAATTCTCCATATAGGCATCTACTGGATGAAAGTCATTGGACAGAGATTTGTGAGTCTTTCACTCGTGATGCATGTGCCTTGCTGGGTCTCTCAGTGGAGTCACCTCTCAGTGTCAGGTAAAGCTTCATACAGGTGGGACTGGGGGCTGTGCTGGGCAGCGCTGAGCACTCTGTCTCTGCAGTTTTGCCGCAGGGTGTGTAGCATTGCCAGTTCTGATGAACATCAAGGCTGTGATTGAGCAGAGACAATGCACAGGTGTCTGGAGCCACAAGGATGAGCTGCCCGTGAGTTACTTACCCATTCTGGGAAAGGAACTATAGGATGGGTTAGGATTTTTGCTGAATAAAATAAAAGAACTACCAGTACATGCTAAAGTTAGCTTTTCTTTCCCTGACAGATTGAAGTTGAGCTAGGGATGAAATGCTGGTATCATTCAGTCTTTGCATGTCCCATCCTGCGCCAACAGACCACAGATTCCAATCCACCCATCAAGTTGATTTGTGGACATGTTATTTCTCGAGATGCTCTCAACAAGCTTATCAATGGAGGGAAGTGAGTGATTTTTATCAAATCTTGCTATCTCAGTGAAAGTTATGGGATTAGTAGATGATAATTGCCTGAATTATTTCGATTTCCATACTGCAGTTAAATCATATACTTTATTCATCCCATATTTATACACGCAATACCATGTAGATTTAGTAAAACTTTTCTCCCAAATTATTTTTTAAAATTTCTATGTACTAGGGCTACATTGCATAGCCTTCAGTCCAATTGTTGAACAAGGCTATTTTAAAAACTCTAAATGTTTTTCAAACTTGGCAACTTTTAAGATGTATAGACTTCAACTCCCAGAATTCCCCAGCCTCATACTGGCTGGGGAATTCTGGCAGTTGAGGGCCACACATCTTAAAAGGAATGACTGACTGACATTACTGGAACAAAATCCAGATTTCATTTAATGTGAAGTCAAAAATAGAAACAAAGTTGGTGAATATTAAGATTTCTATTTTGCTTTTCCTTCAGAAATTCAACACATGTAGGTGACATGTAGCACTTCCATTTTTCATAACAAACATTGAAGTAAGCTCGGCTGAGAACAAGTAGCCCCAAGTCACCCAGCAAGCTTCTGTAACAGATGATAGACTTAACCTGAATATCTGTGGTGCCAGTCCAATGACTCCATCACACTTTCATACAATAGAACTTGCTGCCAGTTTTCTAGGAGTGTGGAGCAGATCATCTTCATATTGTAACAAAAGTAGTTTCTGATAAGGATTCCAAAGTCCTGATTTGATTCTTGTTATGTTTTGCAGACTGAAGTGTCCATATTGCCCCATGGAACAAAACCCAGCTGATGGAAAACGCCTCATCTTTTGATAATGGCAAGATTTGTTATGAAATAGGCTCTTCAAATACAGTTGTGTGCAAGCAGAACTCTGTAATATCCTGCTTAATATAACAACTGCTAAACAATGGAAGCCGATTAGTTTAGTGGACCAGACAAAAACTTCCCAGGATGAGGCAATGCAATATCCACACATATACTCCATGTCTGCCTGTTTTAGGCTTCATCCTGGCAGTTTCAACAGGCACTTCTCCTGTTGTTGAGTTTATCTTGTCCCTATTCACAATTCTGTTTCTTGTTGGATTGTATCACAAGCGCTCTATGTGGAGCTGCTATCCCCACTTTTAATGCTTACAGATTACCAAATTCTTGAAAACAGAAATGTGTTTCAGAAAAATGCAGTATATGAGGTAAGAAAAGCAGGTGCAGAACCCTCAAGTAAATTAGAATGGAAATGAGGACAAGTGTAGGCTTACTGGTGTTTCCTAACGTTTTATGTCAGCCTCTGTATACAATATTGTTCTTCAAAGACTAAGAGATGAGTAATTATACAATGGAATATTTCCTTAGAATATGAATACAAATCGACGATGACTTATTTTAGTAGAGAAATAAAAGCTCAACGGTCAGGATCAATTTTCTTCCTTATATAAACAATTTATAGCATCGGAGCATGTACTATTTAAATATTTAAAAATCTAAAACCTGTAATGAGTAAGTTTGGTGCTTAACAGCTTGTAATAAAATGTTGCATTTGTGTACGTAAAAGGAATTTAAAATCTGCCTTAGAGATACTAATGTAGAGACATCTTTAGGCATAGATTATACCTAATAGCCAGGCTTGGTGTTCTCATGGACTAATCGTAAAGATTTCCTCATACAGCTCTTTAGGAATAATTTTGGAGAGTGACATTATTTTAACTTGGAGGTTTCAAGTAAGAACTAGTGCTTACAATTTACACTTTACAAAATTTGGTTGTCTTTTTCTGAAGCAAAAAACCTGTACTGACCTAGAGAAAGGATAATTGAAGAAAAAAAAAACAGTTGCCACTATAGCTTTTAAGAGTAGCCAGAGGCTTTATGCATGTGTTCTCAATTCCATCCAATCATGAATATATATCAAACATCTAAAGGGGGCAGTGAGTGACATAGAAACAAATTGAAATAAATTACTTTGCATGTTGCCATACAATGCAATATCTACAAAACCATATTTAAATCTTCACTGTAAGACTAATTTGTATAAAGCATCTTAGTCTAGCTGGCCCGGGGCTGGGTATGTTTTTGAGAATGCTTCATATTTGCTTCTACGGTACAGTATGATCTAGTTAACAAGGGCTGAAATAACACTGCCCTTTAATAAAGGGGCTATAGATGACTTGTATTTTTTAATTTTCAAGAGCATATCTGTATGCATAAGAGAGCATGCAAAAAATGTTCTCTACTCCAAGCAGAGAGGAACAAAACTGGAAGGTACTTTGGAGTAAGCAAGTAAGATCGTGTGATATTAAAGTCTATAGTATATTGAGTTGGATAAAGCCAATATATCTACAAATCTCTTTATTACTTAATGGTTCCTCTATGCCAGGGGCAGGTAACCGTGGCTCTTTTATGGCTTGTGGACTTCAATACCCAGAATTCCTGAACCAGCCATGCTGACTCAGGAATTCTGAGAGTTGAAATCCACAAATCATAAAAGAATCAAGGTTGTCTACCCCTGCTTTATCCTAATGGTCTAGAATTCTTTTAGAGCAACATTTTAACACAAATTTCCAGCAAGTATTGCTACCCAAACTCTTCAAAAATAGACGATTACAGTATAGCTGCCATGGTTCCTGGACTCTCAGTAGGTCATTTGATATATTCCTCAGCTCAACAATCAAAGCCAACTGTCATACCAAACTGGCATGAAACTGATATTTAACCACATAAAGTCTACAGAATCCAGCATATTATATCATATTGGAGTCTTAATAGCGTCTGTTATTAATGTTCTTCACAAAGGAAGGGGAAGAGCCTCCACTTCTTCCAAGCACTCGTTGTAAGCTTCTTGATATTCCTCATGAGCCTTTATCATGATAACGCAGGTTGGGCGTTTTGAGCCTGCTGCTGCTCCCAAATCCTGAATGCAAAAGAAGAATCAGTTCCTTGGATCACACAAAGAGGTCTCCCCTTTTTTCAGCACAGACTATTCATGCATATTTCAAGATGCAAACTAAACAAATCGAGTATTTTAGAAATTTGATTTTAGCCTCTTCAGGGTGAAGATCTACCTTCTATAAAGCTTAATTCGGTAACCGCACTGCAAACATCTTAACAAATGGAAACCAAATTTCAACAACTTGAGAATAAGGCTTACTTAATACTAAAGAATTCACATTTTTGATGTGAGACAAAATGATCTTGCTAAGGTATTAAAATTTACCATAAATAATTTAAAGGAAAGAAATATTAGGTATTCCTACATTTTTTGTATGACCATACATATTTACAAACCTTATACAAAAAAAGCTTAAAAATTTAACATGGCACCTGCAGGACAGAATACATAGGAATCATTGGCATTCAATTCTTAAATTACCACTTCCCCGTAAGTTCAACTTCTGAGCTCACGTTAGGAAGGAATTCCCAGGGACTTCAATATTAACTGCCCTCTCATAACCTCAAGGTATTAACACAATATGGTACTCAAATCTTTAAACATGACGTGTACCACTTTTTAGCTATTTTATTAAAATTCATGTATTAGTATCATATTCAACAGTTGGACATGATTATGCTGAAACTATATTTGACATTGTAAGGATCCATAGCCTGAAAATCCTAATGTTCATTTGCTAGCTAGATTCAAACACTGTACTAAGCAATAATTTATTTAATCTTGTGTATGACAGTCTACTATTATATGAATGCAGATGTCATATGTTATTCAGCAAGCCATCTATAAAATGAATGCAGTTTAGAATTCCAGCTTCTGAATGCTAATATGTTATTGCATCCAGTTTTGTTACATATTTAAGTCACAACTGAAAAAATAAAAAATAACATACAAAAGTTTGTTCATAAACTGGGACGTTTAATAATCAATGACATCCGTTGTCATGAAATTTAAAGCGTAGAGATTAGTAGCTTTTGAGAAAAACTAAATATCCGTACCTTTCTGTTAACATAGGAAAATAAAGTTATCATGTGAGACAAAATTCTACTGAATTCTTTTGTCACATCTCATATATTTATTCCTTTCTCAAGGACCAGCAAGAAGAAAATCTCTTTCCTTTAACCAAATATTACCGTTTTAGATGGAATATATACATAGGGAAGACTCCTGTCTTCACACATGATGGGGATGTGGCAATAAACATCAATAGGCAATGTGTCTCCTGCAAGAACTGTGATTCTATGAGAAATGAAACAAAGCAATTTTAGCACTTGGTTAGAAATTAGGGACTAATAAAACAAATTGCAAAATAATGGCAAATCTCGAATAAGTTTATCACAATCACAGAAAAATATGTCTCTTAATTTGCTTAGAACTACACTAGTTTCTGTGAACTCTGTATAGAAAAAGCTAATTTAATAGATTTAAAAGAGTTTGTTTAGTCCAAAACACACTATTAGCAGTTCTTTAAGCGGAAATACGGAGATTACTTTCACAAAAAGTAGGTTCTGTCGCCCGGAGCATCACGGTTTCTTACCCTTTTTCGCCTTTGTTGATGAATTTCTGGACTTCTTTCACCCCTCGCCGGATTTGTTTAAACTTCGATGCTATAAAATAAACGCGAGAGCTTTCAGGAAGATTCCCCAAGAGACAGTAAAGCTCTAAATCAGGGGTTCTCAACCTGGGCAACTTTAAGACTTGTGGACTTCAATTCCCAGAATTCCTCAGCCAGCAAAGCTGGCTGAGGAATTCTGGGAGTTGAAGTCCACAAGTCTTAAAGTTGCCCAGGTTGAGAACCCCTGCTCTAAATAGAGTCCATCACAGCCACCCGGGAGCGGCTCACCCACCAAATAGCACGCACCTTTTTTGATGCACTTGTAGAGTTTGCGTGTGAGCTTCCGAGAAGCTAGCGGCCGCGCAATAGCATTTACGTTTGCGACCAGCTCGTGGTACGACCGTTCTGGGGTTGTTGCCTCGGTCTCCGGCGCTTCCTCTGATTCCTGGTGCTTGACTCGACCCATAGCTGCAATTCGAAGATCCTCCTAGACCCACGCGCCGCTTCTATTCCCTCCCTATTTCCGCTTCCGTTCCCAGAGCACTGACCCCTGGGAAACCAACCATAGAGATTAAACAACCGTTTTTTCCGGCCACCATTTTTTTCCTTCTCAATCAACCAATAGGAAGAGGTGTCGAATAGAACGGACCGCCTACCGCTCTCAGCGGAGAGGCCCGACCTAACGTTTCGGACTCGATGTCTGGGGAGCTTCGAAATCTATCGTCCTTTCCCGAAAATGGCGGCCGGAGCGGGGAGTGAGTAGTGGTCTTTTTCCTTGCTTAAGGGCAAATGTATCAGGGCCTCCTTTTTAGGCCTCAGGATGCCCACGGCCTTGCATTTCTGAGAAGACCACAGTCATCTGGCGCAGCTGTGTACAGCCAGGCTTCATGCTGTATCTGCCTGTAGCACGCATTTTAGGGGCGCGAGATGGCCTTTTGCCACCCACCCCCTTCTAGGAACCATTTGTTTGCGATTAAGTGTTGTTGTTTTTTTTAAATTTCGCCTTTATTATTTTTTTAAATAGTGTGGCGAACCTACCTAATGTTCTTTCCTTCTGCTATTACCAGATTTTTCCAGATAATTGTATGTTTTTTTCCTTCAGGTAGATCAGGAATATATAATTTGCTTCATATCTCATCCTACAGCAATATTGTGATTTTTTTTTTTCCCCTGTTAGAACACAAGTTGATGAACGCTGGGCCCACGGAACCGTGGTCTATTCGAGAGAAGCTGTGCTTGGCTTCTTCTGTCATGCGAAGTGGGGACCAGAACTGGTGAGATAAATACCGTTAATGGATTTGAACATTTGCTGCCAAGTTGTATTCAACAAAATTAGGGACTAATAAAACAAATTGCAAAATAATGGCAAATCTCGAATAAGTTTATCACAATCACAGAAAAATATGTCTCTTAATTTGCTTAGAACTACACTAGTTTCTGTGAACTCTATAGAAAAAGCTAATTTAAGCATGTATATTTTCATAGACTTAAAAGAGTTTGTTTAGTCCAAAACACACTATTAGCAGTTACTTTAAGCCAGTGTTTCTCAACCGTGACAATTTTAAGGCATGTGGACTTCAACTCCCAGAATTCCACAGCCAGCAATGCTGGCTGTGGAATTCTGGGAGTTGAAGTCCACATGCCTTAAAATTGTCAAGGTTGAGAAACACTGGCTTAGAATATTAGAATCACGCCAGTTATTAAGTGAATCATGCAGTCGTTAGGTGAATCTAGGTTCCCCCGTTGACTTTGCTTGTCGGAAACCAAATGGGAAGGTTACGGAAGGTTATCACATGACCCTGGAACAGTTGCCAAGTGCCTGAATTTTGGTCACGAGATCGTGGGGATGCTGCAACAGTTGTAAGTGTGAAAACCGGTCATAGATCACTTTTTTCACTGCTGTTGTGACTTTGGTCACTAAATGAATAGTTGTAAGTAGCATCACTGAATTAAAAATAATTTAATTTGTACTGCTATGTACCAGTTTACAGTACCCCTAATATAAATCAAAGAACTAACTATAGTTACTTTATATATACTAACCCATGTTACAACACCCTTTTTATTAAATATTCAATAAAATAATTTATTAAATTATTTTGAGATGTAACTCAGTATTAGTGATAGGTATTTTGATGAAAACAAATTGAGAAACATCTGTTATTCCCAGCTTTCATATTCCAGAAGTTCCTAAAATGATTTGCAATAAATATTCCCCTTTTTTCTGCAAACTCCAAGATGGGAATTATTTGGTTGTTTTGATGTGATGTACCTTTGGATAAAACCTACAGTCCACCCTCCCCCTCCCCGTACTGTTAACGACAATGAAAAGTGAGGTTATTTATTAGTGCAAATAGTCAAATCAATGGATTGTATACTACTTTCCATCCTTAAATTTTAGTTGAAAAGTGATTAAGCACTTGTTCTGATTAAATTCAGAAGCACAGATTGAAGTCATCAAAAAGAAAAGAGCATAACTATAGTTTTTGAATTGACTGTTGAAACTCACTAGAGATTGTACAACTTAACACAGTGGTGGCGAACCTATGGCATGCGTGCCAGAGGCGGCACTCGGAGCCCTCTCTGTGGGCACACGTGCCGTTGCCCCAGCCTCGCCTCCCCCATGACCCCCTCCTCACCAGCAGCCCCCTTGGAGGAGAGTCACCCCCCGAGCGTGGCCCACATGGAGCAGCACAGCCAAGGACATGGCAGCCAGGCAATGAAGACAAGACTCTGTCCTCACGCCCCATCGTGCACAGTTGATGCTGCAGGGCGTGGGCAGAGGGAGTGACCGCCATAGTGCTGCTGGGCTGCTTGGGCAATCTGCGGCGGGCCTTTGAGGCAGTGAGAGGCCCTGCGGGCAGGCAGGGCAGGGGATGGGGGGGCGGTGCGGGGGCGGGGCCAGTTTTTGGGCACTCAGTCTCTAAAAGGTTCGCCATCACTGACTTAACACTTACCTTATTCATACTAGATTTCTACTTCTGGAATGAAACAAAAGTTTGGAAAGGAATTAACTAAAATTCATGCAGTTAACATTTGAAAACAGTATGGTGTATTTTTATCCAAGTTAGATTTGTACAATAGAAAAAGGCAGTAGTAAATGATGATTATTGTTTACATTTACAGCCCCTTTTATTCCCAAAGAATCAAATTGCTTACAGTAGTTTTCTTCTCTAATTATCGAGGTTTCCAACACTGAGATAGGTTAGACTGATGGAGTATAATTGACCAATGAGTTTCAGATATGAATAGATATTTGACCCTAGATCACTATGAATGGAATATAAACCAAAATGAACTTCAAAGTGTATTTTATCAAAATACTGTATTTTTATACAGTATTTTTTTCTCAGTCTAGTAAACGTATCATCCCTGGTATACTCTATATTTTGTATAAAGAGAAATAAAATCTTAAATCCATCTTATTTGTATAGGGTATCTGTCAGCAGAGCTATTAAACCCTTTGCAGAACCAGGCCGTCCACCAGATTGGTTTTCTCAGAAGGTAAGAAACTTAAATACTACATTTAAGCATAATAATGGCCTTTTGTTTTTCTATTGGGAAGATGTACTGTGAACATCTAGGAAATAAAGATCATGGATTAAACTGTTTGGAGCTTTGCTTCACAGCACACACATATTTTTTAAAAAATGGGGAAAAAAACTTGGCATTGCATTAGTTATCATTAATAGAGCATTGTTTTAGAGGGTCTCTGGAGATAACTCTAATGGTGCCAGTGCTCAGGTAAACATCTCTTCCTGGTTGCTGCACACAAGGAAAGTTCCATATAATTTATTAGAAAATATGTCCTCTTCTCCAATTGTTGGGGAATATCTTTACAGCGTGGAAAATGTGTTATATGCCACACACAAGTTTTTGTTGGAATACTATTTTTTTGTGTTGGTTATGGTGACTGTTTTCTAAAAAAATGTATGTATGTACTTTTTTCTAGCACTGTGCATCACAATATTCTGAGCTCCTGGAGACAACAGAGACTCCAAAGTGAGTTTAAAGGTTGAACCATTTCTTATCAGAGGAAGATTAGAAGTTGAACACAGTATGTCCTTGTTATTTGTTAAAGCAGCCTGACTGCTGGTAGGCTTCCAAGGAAACCTGGGAAATGTTGGGTACAAAGCACTTCTAAATCATTTTTGAAGCAGGTTCATCTCTACTAACAAATTGTTCAGCCTTTGAACTGAAGAGCATAACGGCAGAGTGAGCTTACCAGAGCAGTTGAAACTCTGCTCCCAGACAGTGATTATTCAGGATTACTAAAACTGATAGTTCAGGTACATTCAAATCGAAGATATTGCTGATATGCAAATGATTTGAATTCGAGCTTCCCATTTACTTTATAGATTTAATGGCTAAAAGTAAGAACAGAGTAAATAATCCCAATTCAGGAATGCATTCTGCTTTTTATTTAATTATTGATCTTTTCAGAAGATTTTTTTTCTCATACTTTTTCCAATAGTGTTCAATAAAACTACAGCAAAATGTACTATATTGTTTGTTTAACCAGAATCTAATTAATATAGATTTGAAGTAAAGTTTTCATTAAATTGTACGCACAGTACTGCACGATTAGCTAATTCTTCAGGGATCACAAACTTTCACCCCACTAGGTACTTGACTGAGACTACTTTAGTGTATTCTTAAACTTTACAATAGTTTTTGTAGTGAATTACAAAAGACCAAAAGCAGTAAGTAATAAGTGATTGAGATGAGGAGGAGGTACAGAAAGATTAGATGTATGTGAATACTGGGTGCTTCATCTGCAGGGGTCGGATTTCTCTTACTAGTCGCTAGAGTCTTCTTCCCTCCTGTTTTTTTGTGTGTAGAAGAAAGCGTGGTGAGAAAGGAGAAGTTGTAGAAACTGTAGAAGATGTTATTGTGAGAAAACTGACAGCAGAACGAGTGGAGGAGCTTAAGAAGTTTATTAAGGAGACACAGGAAAAGTACAGGTAGGTCTGAAATTTGGTGATATATCAGTGATACCCTTGTTTTCTTATAGAACAATTGCTAATAATTAAATTAATTAAATTAAACTGTATACCCTGTATTTTCTTTACAGGCAGCTGAAGAGAGATGCAGAACTGATCCAGGCAGGACATATGGATCACAGGCTGGAGGAAATTTACAATGACATTGTGATGTGGGTTATCTTATTTCCCTGTTCTGTCACACTCTCCCCAACTCTTTCACTCACAAATTCCATGTCTTGAATCCTTGGGATCAGGTGAATTTTTAAATGAACCTCAAAAATGAAGTTTATTTAAGTATGCATAAAAATTACTGAGATAAGTAATGTATTCATATGCTTCTATCTCAGTATTCATGTCATTCCTTGCCAGCCTATCTGCCCTTTGTAGTAGAATTTTGATGAATCGCCTATGGGTTCTATTACCTGTACTTGACATTTTTTAGGTTTTGGTTAAAAATTGTTTTCAAGGATAAAAAAATGGGGTTCTCACTGTTTTTTTATCTCATACACCTTGTTTAATGACCATTCGTTCAGCAACTGTCAAAGTTACAATGGTGCTGAATGAGTGATAGCTGGTTCTTGTAGTTGCAACTGGCTCACAATTATGATGTTACCGCATCCGGTCACATTATTGCCATTTATGACCGTCACTGCTGGTTTCTGATAAGTAAAGTCAATGGGAAAGCTGGCAGGAGGTCACAAATGGCATCCATGTGGGATTCACTTAATGACAGCAATCAGAAGTGCTAAATAGCACAGTCACTTGACATTGTGCTTTACAGCCAGGCTGCTTGGTGACAGAAATTCTGTTCCCAATTACTGTTGTTAAATGAGGACTAGCTATATGAGTGGGAAATATCTATTCTGTTTTGCTCCCGTAACTTTGTGTGATCTGCATTTTTTCAGGAAAAAAAGAATAGAAGAAGAGGAGGCTGAAGTGAAGAGAAAAGCTACTGATGCTGCTTATCAAGGTTAGTTGGAATTTTGGATTTTTAGTTGAACCAAGGTCCTCAGAATTAAATTTCTTTGACAGAAATTAAAAGTAGTAAAATGCAGTTTAAAAAAGTAAGATCTACAAAATTATTTGGCCATCCCAATTTCCTCTTCAAATTTCCTGTGGAAAGACTGAGCATAAAATACTCCCTTTAAGGCCGGACTAAGGCATGATGGGTTGTCATAATGATCCTGTACCTCAAAAAGAAGCATAGAAGAAATGAAAAGAAAACCTGTCCAATATGGTCATAAGCAAGAAATTATTAACTAGTAATCAACATTTTTCCTGTTCTGTATTCATAAATATCATGTGGGATGGAATTAAAGGTATTTAGGGGATTACCCCTTGGACTGACTTGGGAGTGGAAAAATTGACAATCACCATATTTTGTGTTGAGAATTCTTAATTAATCTGAATAGTGTGAACTAGAATGTAATTTTCTGCCTTTTGTTTCCTTAGCTCGTCAAGCAATTAAAAATCCATCGCGAAGGATGCCAGGAATAATGGTCCGTTCTCCAGCAGGGTCAACATCACCAGGAGCAGAGTATGCTCTGGGAGACTTGTCTCAACCCAGTGTGGAAGAGACAAGTCCAGGGGTAAGATGTGGCAGGAACACAAAGCCATTAGGCTGTACGGAGCTTTCCACGGCTCTCACCGACTTCCTGCTTTACAGGCACGTTTTGGCGACAGTGGCTGATACAGGGAAAAACAGGTGGAGATACATGAATTGCAAGGGAAGCTAGTGTGATGGAGGAGCTGCTTGGGATAGGCTGTGTCATTGGCCCTGTTGGGAGGAGTCACAGGGACATGTCAAGATGGTGAGGATGTGGCTTTGAACAGTGTGGTTTTTCTCTTCCTCAGGTAACTCCAGGGACATTGCCCAGCACCCCAGTTGCCTCCTTCATTGGGATCCCTGACACCCCTATGGGCTCCACCTCCCTGGATGCCCCCTTGACCCCAGTCACAGATGATTCAACCCAGAAAAAGATGCTAGGACAGAAAGCGACTCCGCCTCCTTCTCCTCTGCTTTCAGAGCTGCTGAAGAAAGGCAGCCTCCTGCCCACAAGCCCCAGGCTGGTATGGAGTCCCCTCCTTACATGTTCAAAAATCTGGGGGAATCTCTGTGACTGACTTTCACCAGAAAAGGCACAAAGCTTTTCAAATGGAATAGTTCGGATAGACGTTAGGAGCGAAAGTGACGCATGGCATCAGCAGTGCTTTTCCCATAGCGCAACGAAGCCTGCTTAACAACTCTGGCAGAAAGGTGATAAAATTGGGTGTAGTCATGTGATGCCCTCACTTAAGCACAGCTTAACAAATTGTCCGGTCCCTATTGTGGTTGTAGGTTGAGGAATACATGTAGTCCAACATGATTTGTTATCACATGGGGATAACAAATTTAGGAAAACTGCTCTTAATCTGATCATCAGCCTTCTGCAGTCTGGTATGTTCTGGGCATATTGGCACCAGAATTCACAGAAATATGGCCTTTAGTTGTGGTAGTTACGAGTTCCAGTCCCAAAATATCAGATTTAGGGAAAGCTGTTGTTCCTACATTTTTTTCTTTTAGTAAGGTTAGTATTTATTAAATAATGTTATGCTTCGCTCACTAATCGACTTTAATGATGCTTCAGAATCAGGTCAGTTTTAATTACAGGTAGTCCTTGTGTTATGACCACAGTGGAGCCCAAACTTTCAGCTGTAGGTTGAGGCACCAGGTGACGACTTGGTTTTATGACCATTTTTATAACAGTTGTGAAGTGAGTCACTATGGTTGTTAAATGAATCACGGTTGTTAAGCAAATCCATTCTTTTAAAAAACTGATAAAACCCACCAGAAACTGGCCAAAAGCGTCACAAGTCGTGGTCACATAGCCATGGGATGCTGCAACTAGTCATGGATGTAAGCCGGTTGCCAAGTGCCAGAAATGCGATCACATGACCACAGTGTGCAGCAATCAACTTCGAGGGTGGATCATAAATAGCTTTTTTGAAGTCCAAGTGGTCATTAAGCAATCAATCCTAAGTTGAGGACTACCTGTACAGATAGTTCTTGACTTAGGACAGCAATTCTGCCTGAAATTTCTATCACTAAGCAATGAAATTATATAGCATGACCATATCGCTTAGCAACAGCAATCCCTGCTGTACTGATTGCCGTTAACCAAATCCCACAGTTGTTAGGCAAGGCAACTTCCTGCTGACTTCCCACAAGCAAGTTAGTGGGGAAGCCAGCAGGAAGTTAAGTCCCAGGCAGCTCATAAGCAGGCTGGCAGGCAGGTTGGGTGAGGGAGGGCACAACGTGGTCCATGAGGATGTGAGGGGGGTGCATCACGATTCAGGGAGAGTGTTGAGGCTCAGGCAAGGTACATGGGGGTGGATGATGGGCCAGCATAGCACAAACATGGGGCGGCTAAGGGTGGGTGCATGGGTATGGCAGACTTATCCCAGTGACTTTCCCTGCCGGCTTCCACATTCACTTTCTGAGGAAACCAGGAAGAAAGGTTGCAAATGGCAATTGCATGATCATGGGGTACTGCAACCAGTCGTAAGCGTGAACCAGTTGCCAAGCGCCTACATAGCAATCACTGGACTGCATAAGTCCTGGGATGGCTGGAACTCTTGAGCACTGGTCACAGCCATTCATTCAGCACCTTCGGCTGAACGAATGCTCATAGATCAAGGACTTTATGTATGTTATAAATATTTTCAATCTAGATCGAATAAAAATAAATGAATTCTGCAAATGCTAAAATTATGAACAAGATGGAACGGCTAACCAAAATACATAAGAGTGAAGGAAAATTTGCCTATAGTACTATGTGTGACTTGAAAACCCATGACCCATTAGGCCATCTTTTTAGAGATATTTCCTTACCAGATTCCTCAGTGCCCTGAACAATGGCAGAGCTTCTAATGTACTGCCTTCACTGGAAAAATTCTTTAAAATTCAGGGAGATACCCAAGAGATGAAAATAGGCCACGCTGAACTGTATAGTACAGTTAAGAATCAGGAGTTGACCACAGTTGATCATAAAATATTTCATAATATAACACAAACTTTCATAACATTTTTATAGTTTATATTATGTCATAAAATATTTTATGAAATTTGCCAGATTCAATTCCTTGGGAGTCCTGAATTATGGATTTTAGACACGTTCTGTAAATTAGCCTGTTTGAGATATCGTGTTTCAAAAATTGTTGGCCTACGATGCAACATTTTGTACAGTTAAAGGTTACATACAGGGTTTTAGTAGTTTATAGATTGCTTAAAATGGTGTCTCTTGAACTATTATAGGGCAAATGTAAAGTGCAGTAATTACATGAAACCTTACTTCATTTTTACTCTTAAAAATTACATTAGATTGAATGGTATTTAGATTGGATGATATTTAGAACATATCCTTGAATGTGGAAACATATTCACGTACCTCAAAAAACCTGTGTTTTCTTCTTTGTTTTGATGAAATTGTATGAATCACAAATCCATGAGATGGGCAGTTATAAATACCTGTGTTTCTCCGAAAATAAGACTGGGTCTTATATTAATTTTTGCTCCAAAAATTAGGGCTTATTTTCTGGTTAGGTCTTATTTTGGGGAAAATGCGGTACTAAATGCATTCATCTGGCTGACGATCTTAACTGGGGCTTATTTTTGGGGTGGGGCTTATATTACGAGTGTCTTGAAAAATCATGCTAGGGCTTATTTTCTGCTTGGGTCTTATTTTTGGGAAAACCTGGTACATATATCATACATACGGGAAGTCATAGCATAGCTGCAACAGCAACTTCTACTAGGGTGGGAGATTATGCAAGAAAAAGAGACATATAATGAGTGTTTGTTATAGTGTTTGTTTCACTGTTTACACCATAGATAATCCATCTCTCCCTCTTGTGGGTTTGTTTTTGTTTTTGGTGGTGTTTGTTTTTTGTTTGTTTTTTGTCTTCCTAAAAATATTGGAAAGGTTCTGCCTCTGGTTTCCAAAAAGATGTTCTCAGCTTTTTCCCTTTTATACAAACACACAAAATTTATGTAGCCAAATTTTGTTGCCTGGAATGTTATCAAAAATTTGAATCCAACATAAGTCTATTTGGAGCCGGTTTTCATGACATGTTTTTCTAGTTTATTGGTAAGCAAGGAATGCATCCTCCTGCATATTCTGGTTCCTACCCTCCCAGTTGATGCAGTTATTAAATAGCCGTTGCTGATTATTTTTCGGGTACAGGATTCTATCAGAAATGTAGTAACTAACAAATCATGAGTGTTCTTTTTTTAGCTGATGCCTGAAAGAACTTTTGAATGGCATAGTAAGCCTTAAGCTGATACGCTAGGTAGGGGCAGGAGCCATTGTAGTATACTACATTAAATGTTCAGTTTAGGTTAGAGTGCCAGGCAAATGGAGACTTAGTGCAATCTCCCTGAATTTAACATCATCATAATTTAAGATTACCTTGTTCTGGTGTTCACTAAGAACAAGTGTATTTAACTCAAACCCAACATAGAAACATTGTTTAGATAGGGATAGATTTTGCATTTTTTTTAAATTTCCCCTATCTTTCTCCTTGGTGAACTTTTGCCCACTGCAAAGAAATCATTTACATTTCTTTATTCCTACAAAGGCAAGAAAGCTTCAGCCTTAAAAATGTTTATTTTGGTGCAACATAGTGCAGCTGAGTGAGACTTGATTACTTTACAGAAAGTTAAATCTTCTTTATGTTGATCTTTAGAATATGGTGTGTTTTGGCAGGTGGCAGAGGGTGAGCTTTCTGTTGTTGCTGGTCATCCAAGCAGCTCTGGTCTCCTCCTGGAAGTGGGAGGAGTTCTTCCAGTATTACACGGTGGGGAAATGCAGTCGGCCTCTACCACTATTCCTGCGACCCCTGCTGCGTCAGGTAGGGCCTGTTGTTTTACAATGCTCTACCTACTGTTTTAAACATGTGAAATGTAACACTGCAAAAGTTGGGTTCTTGGAAGACATCATAATTGTACGAAGTGCAGTATTTTTAATCTAGGCTTTATCCATGTTATGTAATATTTGATCCTTCTGCTCTGACTTGCTCTGTACATTTGAATGCTTTCAGCCTGATGCAGAATTTGCTTTCCCAAGTATCAGCAAGTAAATAGTCAAATGCTCTATTGATGCAAAGGGAGGATTTTATGCCTCTTGGGTACCAAAAGAAAATTTGGAGGGTGGCCTTCTGATGTGCATCCCAGGGTTATCTTGAACTCACAACTTCTATTCAAAGAGCAGGTGATAGTTGTGACCAAGATGGCATTTGCCCAGTTACATCTAATGGGCTAGTTGTGCCCTTTCCTAGATTAGGAAGTCCTCTGGATGATCAGTCATGCCCCAGTCACCTCACTGGGATTATTGTATTGTGTTGTACATTGGGCTACCCTTGAAAGTTGCTCGGAAGTTACAGCTGGTCCCGGATGCATCACAGAGAGAGAGAGATAGATCTTGTAAATTCTGCATATCTTCATAAATTAAATACTTTTTTTATCATTTGATATACAAAAATGAAGTAGAACCCTTTGGTGCAGAACATGGATTGCATTTTCCCCAGTGATATATAAATTGTATTATCGCCCACTTGAAAGCATGCTACATCCTTGTTTGCATATGTTTTGGGATTCTACTAGGTGACTTCCAGCAGAGCTGCCTGTAGCCATTTTATAAAAGGTGTTGTTATATGTTAGTGTTGTGGCATGAGCTATTGTGGGATAAGTACAGGAACTGCTTGCTTTGTAGTCTTCTATAGCTGTTGCTTGTGGCTTAATGTGCCTTTCCTGTCTTCCTACTTTGTTAGGTGCTCCTACTCTTTCCCGCCTTTTAGAAGCTGGTCCAGCACAATTCACCTCATCGCTTGCTTCCTTTTCTGCTGTTGCCAGTGAGCCTCCAGCCAAACTCCTGCCTCCCCCTATAGAGTCCGTGTCTCAGGCCACCATAGTCATGGTGCCCACACTACAAGCGCCACCTGCTGTGCCATCTGCTGCAACTCCAGAAAGTGTAGCGACAGGTGCGTCCTTGCACTCATATGCCACTCAGTACCTAACAGAAGACTTGTTTCCCTTGATTTAGAGGAAGGGCTGTGTGAATGTGGGCTGTGGGCATCTTACATTTGATAGCAGAGGGATAGATTGCTGGACTTCAACAGCATCATGCTAATTATAGAGCAAATGATTGGCTCAAGGCTGTTTAGAAAAAGCTCTCTGAGTTTCAGGCAGGGCAGATTAAAGAAAGGGTTATGGTAAAAGTACTGGAGTGGGACTAGAGCTAGGCTTTGATGCTAAGAAGTAGCTCTTCTTTTGATTTCAGACCTTGGTGGGGGGAGGGGACAGAAAGTGGTACCAGCCTGCATGTGCCTTTATGCAGGGCTGTGGAATGCTTTTTTTTGATGCCTTGATCTGACCCACATTGCTGGTTGCTGCAGCTGCCAGGCTTTCACTTGACTTGTCACTCTTGTCCAGTGAATCAGCCCAACACCTGTGTTTCCATGGAGGCAGTGCCTGATCCTCACACTGTGACAGTATCAATGGATAGCAGTGAAATTTCCATGATCATTGATTCCATCAAGAAAGACTGCCTAGGCTCTGGGGCATCTGGTGGTGTAGGGACTTCCAAAGACCACATGGATAGCAAAGAAGACCTGGATTTGGCTGAGAAGATGGATATTGCCGTTTCCTACACAGGGGAAGAGCCTTCCTACACTGGGGAAGAACTTGATTTTGAAACTGTTGGGGACATCATAGCTATCATTGAGGACAAGGTAATTATCCAGAGGCCTGAGCTTTTGGTCCTACTTTCTAACAAGAGCTGAAATTTCTTTCATCAAAAAGGCATTTGCCTGGTTTACTTTCCCTCATTGTTTTAACTATCTCAACAGATAGTTTCAGCTCAAAATGTATTAGTTTCTTGGACTGGTGAAGAATAGAGGCCCACAGATTTAGTAATCACAGCCCAACATGGAAATAATTTCCTTTAGAAAGAAGCTTTGCATTTGTTATAATCTGTCACAGTCCAAAGTTTTATATAGTTTTCCATGTATTATCCACCTGTAATAGTATGCCTGATTTATGCAAAAGTGGCAAAAAAATGTTTCCATCCATACGTTCACTTCATTCTGGCATGTAGAACAGTTGGGATGTCACCACCCCCCCCCCCCCTAGTCCAGGTTCCCTCTCTTATTATATGAACGATCTATGTCTGCTCCTTATGTTCTTGTCTGGAAAGGTGGATGATCATCCTGAAGTCTTGGATGTAGCGGCAGTAGAGGCTGCCTTGTCTTTCTGTGAAGAAATTGAGGATCCCCAGTCTCTAACCAGTCCTTGGGAGCACCCCCTCCAGCGAGAGCATCCGATCCAACAGGAGCACGACAAGCAGAGCCAGATACCCCAAATGACAGTAACGATAAAGCAAGAAAGACCGGACTGTGAGGAATTGGAAGCCAAGGGGATCCGAGATCTGATGAGCCTTGGGGATTTGGGAGCCGATATTAAAACTGAGCCTGCTGAACAAGGGCAGGTACGTTTGGGCTCTGAAGAAGCTGCTGTACTAGCAGCTAGAACAAGTGAAGCTTCTGAGTTGAGGGGCCATAGCTCTGAAGATGAAGAGACCACAGTGGTTGGTTTGACAGGCTCTGATATGGATATAGAATCGACCAAAGATGACATGGATCATGGCACTGTGAAAGCAGAGGTAAATTGATATGCTGTAGGTAATTTAGAATTTTGTGTGAAAGAAATGGAAAGGGTAGCTCTCGTATTGTGTTTGGCTCCGTTTAGTATTTTGGCTAAATTTGGCACTGTATCGTTCTGGTGCCAAGACACTAAAAAAAACCAGTCTTGAATGTTAAATCCGGTATAAAACATCCGTGATCGTTTATTATTTTACACAATTTATTACCGTTCGCTCACCAGAGGTATCTTAAGAATCACAATGTCCCAGCTTCAATATTTTTAAAATTAAGACTCGGCTGTCTTCTCTTGTTGAAGACTGCCGCAAATGTGGCTTGTCCCTGTGCAGTCACTAGTCTAAAAATGTCCCTCGCTGTTTCTTAAATGAAATCCAAGATTCTCAGCAGCTGGAAGGCGATTCCCAATATCATATGCTACGGGTTTTCCCCTTGTGAGATTACAGAGCTCTTGAGTCATTGGTTAGGTCAGGGGTAGGCAACCTTGGCTCTTTTATGACTCGTGGACTTCAACTCCCAGAATTCCTGAGCCAGCCATGGCTGGCTCAGGAATTCTGGGAGTTGAAGTCCACGAGTCATAAAAGAGCCAAGGTTGCCTACCCCTGGGTTAGGTCTTCAAGGAGCTCCCTGTCTGGATGTGCGTACATGCGGCTGTCCAGTTGGGGTTCTGTCACTTCAGCCTCCCAGCCTGCTTTCATTGTCCTACACAACGCACATTATTTTCTTTCTAGCTTCCTCCTGATGAGGAGACTTCCTCTCCACACGCTCCAAGTGCAAGTGAAGATTCCTCCCAGGCAGATGTCCACCACAAATATGAGCTGTCAGGTAACTGCATTGGATAGACTGGGAAGCAGGGAGTTGCCATAGGTTTCCAGGAAGGACAACCTATATCAGTGGTGGCGAACCTATGGCACGCGCGTCGTCACCCCAGTCCTAGGCCTTCAATTGGGTTTTATAAAACCTTTTCTCTTTAGGCCTCCGCTAAAGAGAAAATCAGTTCAATTAGTCAATTTCAACTTCTCGCGAAAAAAAAAGTTCTTGCAAAGTTGGAATTGATTGATTGAACTTGTTAGTCCCACCCAGTCTGCCGTTAACACCGCAGCCACGCCCACCCAATTGGCCACACCCAGCCAATGGGCCACACCCACCCGGCACTCAACGATACATAAGTGGGTTTTGGGTTGCAGTTTGGGCACTCGGTCTCTAAAAGGTTCGCCATCACTGACCTATGTGAATCTGATGGAGAATGTCCTTTAAAATTATGAGCATTTCGCAAGTAACTGTTGTTGTTTTCTTCTCAGAATCAATGAAAGATGAAGCTCAAGCTCTTTTTGAAAACCAGCTGAAGGTATTTTATTTACTCTTTGCATGTGTACAGGATGTAAGCAGCTATTCTTTGTTTTGCAACTGATCTATAGTCAAAGAAAGCCAGACCTAACTGCAAAAATCCCATCCCAACTCATCCTGATGCCCGGAAATCAGTGGTTAACTTTTCTGGAAGCAATGGGAAAGGGGGGGATGGGGGAGTTTGGTGGTGGGTAGGGTTTCAGTTACAGCTGTGTTAATTTTAGGAGTTTATTTTTGTGTTGTTGTTTTTTTTAGCCAAGGTCCTCCTGAGTAATTATTTATATTAGATACAGAGTCATTGCAATCAGACAAGTTAAAAACAAAAATGCAGCAGTCTCATCTATAATGTAAATATGAAAAATAATGTAACAAAAACCAAGGAGAAACAAAACCTCAGTAGCTGCAAATGACTTGTGGGAAAAGTGCTATTTACTATTAAACTAAAGCAGGGGTCTTCAAGCTTGGCCCTTTTATGGCTTGTGGACTTCAACTCCCAGAATTCCTCAGCCAGGCACGTTATCTGAGGAATTCTGGGAGTTGAAGTCCACAAGTCATAAAAGGGCCAAGTTTGAAGACCCCTGATCTAAAGGAATGGTTGAATTTTGCTCAACAGCAGGTGGTGTCACTGCTGAGAAGGTCCTGGCTTGAAAAAGGCCCTCCTTCCTTATTCAGATATGTGAGACAGAGCTCCATCTGAACATCTAATCAAGCAGTACAGATTAGATGGGGAAGCTGTTGGCATGGGCCTCTCCCTGAGCATGTTCTGCCATACATGTGGGGTGTTTCTGCATGTAGCTTTTGCTTTTCCTGCAACCATCATATTTGGAGGCTCTTGTTGACAGCTGCATTTTGGCTGGGCTGACTTGCTAGACTTTTAATCCTGTATTTCGGGATGCTCAGGGTGAAGAGGATGAGGAGGATGGTGCCAGCGAGGCTGCCAGTTTGGAGGAGCCCAAAGAGGAAGATCAGGGTGAGGGATATCTCTCAGAAATGGACAATGAGCCCCCTGTGAGTGAGAGTGATGATGGCTTCAGTATCCATAATGCACCTTTGCAGTCTCACACGCTGGCTGATTCCATTCCCAGCAGCCCTGCCTCCTCACAGTTGTGAGTATCAGTCAACCTCCAGCTACTCAGATACCCCAGAGCAAACTCCAGCTGGCTGAAGGCTAGTTGTAGTATTGTCCCTTTATACCATATTCTCTAGTGTTAGGGCTTGCCTAATTTAGAACACTGTCTAATGAGTTGCTGATTTCTGGTGGAGCCTCATGGTAAGACTCCGGCTTCGAGGAGAACGGCCATCCTTTTTTTGCAGGAAAATGTAAAAGATGGGGATTCCCACCGAGAGTTAGAGTTCATTACTAGATCCTTCTTTATATGCTTTACTTCAGGAAGTAAAGTACTTGTATGCTTTCCTGAAGAATGGCTTTTCCCGTCTTTCTCCAGCTCTGTTTGCAGTGAGGATCAGGAGGCTATTCAGGCACAAAAAATCTGGAAGAAGGCTATTATGCTGGTTTGGAGAGCAGCTGCCAATCACAGGTAAATCAACAACCTTGGGACTTGCCGTGGTTCTCCTGGAAAATAGAAATAGGAATTTGTGTGTCGCAACAAGCATCATCTTAAAAGAAAGCTTATCTTGTGCAGAAGAATGGGGTGAAAAGAACTTATTAATTGCCTGCTTGCCATTTGCAACTCTTGTCAAATATTTTATATAGAGAGAATTTATTTTTATTACTCAAAAATAATTTGCAATTGTTATCAAATATTTTATATATATATTTATTTTTATCGTTAAAATATTTTTAAACACACTTTGCAGTCTAGACTTACTCATGGGAGCTTTTAGCACATCGTCTGGCAGCCTCTGAAGTCCTACATTTTTTACTTTAACAATTTCTTCACCCAAAAGTCCTTACCAGACACATAGAGCTGCATTAGAAAATGTGTGAAATGAATTAATTTTGGCAGAACTTTCTAAACCAGGGCGTATCTGGTGATCAGAGGTTAGCCTCTTTTTTCTTGGTGCTGCATCTACTTGCCTTTTGCATGCTTGCTACTATATATTACAGCTTTGCTGTACTCTATCGCACAGTGCAAATACACACTTTGTTTTTTTATGGAAATAATAATAATATAATAATAATACAGTTGGAAGGGACCTTGGAGGTCATCTAGTCCAACCCCCTGCTCAGGCAGGAAACCTTCTACCATTTCAGACAAATGGCTGTCCAGTCTCCTCTTAAAAACCTCCAGTGTTGGAGCATTCACCGCTTCTGGAGGCAGGTTGTTCCACTGGTTAATTGTTCTAACTGTCAGGAAGTTTCTCCTTAGTTCTAGGTTGCTTCTCTCCTTGATTAGTTTCCACCCGTTGCTTCTTNTCCTGCCTTCAGGCGCTTTGGAGAATAGCTTGACTCCCTCTTCTTTGTGGCAGCCCCTGAGATATTGGAACACTGCTATCATGTCCCCCCTCGTCCTTCTCTTCGTTAAACTAGACATACTAGACATATCACAGAGGACAGGCTTTCAGACTGCAAGATTTTTTTTTCCTCGTACAGCATATTGAGCAAATAAATGGGTAGTAGATTAGAAAAGGTTTCCAAGCTTCTTCTTCAAGTGGCCATGAAAGCCAGCTGGGTGACCTTGAGCCAGTCACTCTCTCCACCCAATTCACCTCACTGGGTTGCTTTTGGGGGGAAATTAGGAGGAGGAAGGTGTGTTGGATATGTTTGCCTTCTTGAGTTATTTGTAAAGATAATAAAAGTGAGACACAAATAAATAAGTGGGAATTATGTTTATTGCCTTAGGACTGATATGTCTATTTTAGGACTAATATTTCTTAGGACTAATATGTCTTCTTTGAACAGGTATGCCAATGTCTTCTTACAGCCCGTGACTGACGATATTGCTCCAGGTTACCATAGTATTGTACAGAGGTTAGTATTTGTTTTTGATTGATACTGAGTCACCTATCAGCACTGAGTCACCTATCAGCACTATCTGCTACCTGCTACTGTTGTCATATTCTGGCCTGGGGCCCATTCAGTCCACTACTAAATAAAATAGCAGAGGAAAAACACGAGAGAACAATTAATTTTATAAGTGATATTCTGATGCTTGGAGCCTGCTCATAATGCACCTATTTTTAATGCATTTGATTTTAAGACAAAACCTATTTGCTTGACTCTTTTGCAGGCCAATGGATTTGTCAACAATTAAGAAAAACATTGAGAATGGGTTGATCAGAACCACAGCAGAGTTCCAACGAGATATTATGCTGATGTTCCAAAACGCTGTCATGTACAATAGTTCTGATCATGATGTTTATCACATGGCTGTGGAAATGCAACGAGATGTCTTGGAGCAGATTCAGGTAAAGGCACAATCTTAATATCTTCATTGAGCAACAGTCCTCTTCTGATTTGACACGGGAGAAGTTAACATCCTTAGGGGAGTGGCCTGCTCCTTCCGGTATTGTTAATGTGTCCCTGGCTTAGAATAGAAAGAAATAGGTTAACTTGACAAGACTGATACCCTGAGTGTTTCAAAGCAAGCGAGAAGTATACAGGGTTAAAAACAAGCTAATTGTTTCCCAGTGTCATGATGGTAAGATGCTAAACTTTCCATTCATTCTGAATCCTAATGCATACTGTGCGATGATTTTTGTTTTTAGCAATTTCTAGCCACGCAATTGATCATGCAGACAAATGAGTCTGGGATCAGTGCAAAAAGTCTCCGTGGACGAGATTCTACTCGGAAACAAGATGCTTCGGAGAAGGTAGGACCAATAAGAGCTGATGAATCTTGAGTTTTAATACTATAACCTTCATGGGAGGATTTAAAGCAGCTTTTGAAACCACAAAACTCCTGGTGTTTGGGTATTTAAATTGTTAAGACTTTCCTGCCTAACAGTATCCTGTGAATCGGAGATTCCTGGCTCTGAATGTAAAATATATGGAACAGTGACTGTCATTACAATTAGGTGCTTAGATATGTTGTATTCATTCTTGACAAATCCATTTACCTCTTCTGTTTATTTCTTAATAGGACAGTGGCCCTATGGGCTCCCCAGCATTTCTTCTTTCTCTCTTTGTAAGTACTTAACAATCACAATTACAATAACATTGGGAACATTGAATGCATGATATAGGCCTTCCTAAAATGATTGGAAGATTCTAGGTCTTTTATTACTGAATTCTAAGAAACACTCAGTTATGCTTTAAAGTGTTTTCATTGTATGATAGGGATAGAGGCTTTTGTCATTTTGGGATGGAAGACCCTGCTGTGCCTTACATTTATAGCTTTGTACTACTATATAGTTCACAAGATTGTCTTCAGCATTTTGAAAAGGTTGGCTATTGAAAATAAATAAAATGAATGTAACTTAGTAATATCTTGACTTGCAGCACTTTACGTTGTTCTTCCTTACTGGTCTACAGGATACTTGGTGTTTTTAGAGATATAGTAGAACAATAAAACTGCAACAAAATATTTAGGTAGTCAGCAAAGATCAATACAAATATTTAAATATAGAATCATGCCAGTCATTCATCTTCCTTGAACATAAATAATTTGAATAAAATCTAATTAAAATAAACGTCATTAAAGTTTGGATGGAGCCGATTTTCTGTGGGCAGGGAATTCCAGAGATATGTTTCAGAAAGGTCTAAAGCAGACATGTCAAACTCATGACGTCACATGACGTCACGCAACGTCTCGGGACAGTTTTGCCGGCAATGGGGTGGGCGCGGCTTCCGCTTGACATGTCCGGCCCACGGACCGGCAGTTTGACACCCCTGGTCTAAAGTATTGAGGATAAGTGTTGTAGTGTTAGAATTGAATAAGTAGCAGGAGGATTCCTGTTCAAACCTTAGTTAATTATGTAATGCTATGGATAACTAAACCAATCATTAAATTTTAACCTAACTCCTCTGTAAGGCTATTGTTAGAATGGCAGAAAAAGGTACCCTGCTCTTTTTAAACAAACAATTGACAAATTAAATATAAAACAGAACTAATTAATTCAATTCTTAGCAAGGATATACTAGAATCATATGACCAAATAGTACTTTTTAAATGCTCTCAAATGTGACTATAATGGTTTATTTGAAAATGAAGGTAATTTATATAAATAAAGATTAAAAAAAAACGGGGGAAGTAGAATTCTAATTGTGCTCCAAAAATCAAAGTTTGTTAAAAGATCAAAGTTTGTTAAAATATTATGTTGTAGTTTGTCGTTGTGTTCAGTTTCAGTTTCTCTGCCTAATAATTATTCGTACAGAGTGATTGTAAGTGCTGTCTGCTTGAGCCTTACTTCTCATTAGAACATAGTTTCTTGTGAAACCTCTGTATGCTTTTCTTGGATTCATTGTTCCAATATATGTTGCGTATTGTTGCAAAGTTTTGCTAGCCTTGCTTTATGGATTATACTTTGCTATATCCACTCTAGAAAAAAGTAATGTATATAAATGATATGCATGTACCTGTTTTGCTGAATGATCTTTACATTTGTGGTTTTCTAACCATATTTGCCTAGCTGAATAGTTGACAACTAATTTTTGCATATTGACTCATTTTTCAATTATAATTAGGTGGAAAAATATTTCTTTGTTTAAATGTTCCACAACTTCAGAATATAGTGTTATTGGAAAAACCTAATCTTTAAATAAGTTATGTAAAAATGCAGCATGGCATAAACATAGCAAAGCCTAAAAGCAATAACAGAACCCAATAGATAAATTTTCATGGCCATAGTTGGCTGATATATCATTGATATTTGAAGTCGCTCTGAGATCATGTATCATTTTTACAGTCATTTATATTTAATTTTGTTATGTGTAAAAGAAAATACAACACACATTTATTGGTGGTGTAGGAGAATGTATTGGACACATTTATTCCTCACATATTTTAAAGATGAAAAACCTGTAAATATTCTTCAATTTGCTTCCCTTTACAGAGAGGAATTTTATTCCTCTCCACCCATACCAGTTTCATTGAGGGTTTTTTTCTTTCAGAGTTGATATTCCATCATTGCAGTCCTTCAACCACACAGTGGCTTGGTTTAAATATTTTCCTAAACCTAAATTGTTTGAATTGACCACCACTGTTTGGATTTTCACAATGTGCCACACTGAAACCAAATAAAATCCATTATGCTTTTGTATTATAGTATTCTAAATCCATTAAGTTTAATATAATGGGCTTAAAGACAGATTCTGACTGAATTAAGAAAAAAAAACCTTCCTAACACTGAAAGTAATTTGACAATCATACAGTTAGCAAAATAGATGGTGGGCTATTCATTACTGGATAGGTTCCAACAAACCTTAGCTATCTATTATAGATACTTTAATTTGAATTTTGCGCCAAATAAGATGCTGGTTTCAATGGTTTCAGTGAGTCTGAGACTCGTGAGAACCAAATTTCTGAGATGGTATAGTACAGTGGTGGCGAACTTATGGCACGGGTGCCAGAGGCGGCACTCGGAGCCCTCTCTGTGGGCACACATGCCGTTGCCCCAGCCTTGCCTCCCCCTGCAACCCCCTCCTCACTAGCAGCCCCCCTGGAGGAGAGTCGCCCCCTAGCGTGGCCCACGCGGAGCAGTGCAGCCAAGGACATGGCAGCCAGACAGCGTAGACAAGACTCTGCCCTCATGCCCCATCACACACAGTTGATGCTTCGGGATGCGGGCAGACGGCTGGGCAATCTGCGGCGGGCCCTGGAGGCAGTGAGTGGCCCTGCGGGCAGGCGGGGTAGGGGTGGGGCAAGGGGTGGAGTGGGGGCGGGGCCAGTTTTTGGGCACTCGGTCTCTAAAAGGTTCGCCATCACTGGTATAGTATATAAAACTACTACAAAACTAAAATACAGTGGTTGGTTTGTTCTTTTCGTGGCTAATCTGGGCAATCATTGTCTCTCAATACGCCAAAAACACGTTTTGACAGGTTCATCCTCCAGCCAAAAGAATAGGACTTCTAATACTTATCTATTAAGACAGAGAAACATGAGGACAGGCAGCCAGATGGAGAGGGCAGCAAAAGGAAGTAAGCTATCTGATTGCCCTACATTCATGGAGAGCCGCTGTGAGGAGATGCTAGGGAAAGTAGTGCCAGGGTATTGCATCTGGAAGAGATCTTCTGTAAAGAGCAGCAGTTGATCAGGTATGTTAGACAACATCCCTCCTGTCCACTTGAAGAAATGAGCACATGTTATTCAAATGAAAGAAAAATCACAAGTATAATTTCCAAGCATCCCCAAACTAGCCACAGCACATATTTCCCCCATTTGCTCTGAGCTGACACAGAAACACCCCCCCCCCACCAATTCCATTCCAGAAAAGAATCCTCTGTGTTATAGGAAGGAAAGCGGTATTGTCAGACTTAAGTGCTGAGTCTTTCCTGGCCACACAGATAGCAGCCAAGCCTCTCTGTCCTTTGTGTAAGTCCTTCTAGTAACAATGGCTTCCCTTTTCCTTTGCATTTTGAACAGGATGGGGGAACTAGAGGACGTCGTTGTGCCATTGAAGCAGATATGAAGATGAAGAAATGACGCAAAGGCAGGAGACACCCCAGGCTGTGGCATCTGAATGAGAATTTTCCTGATTCTGAATGAGACGCGGCTATGGATGGCCATCTGTGTTAGTGTGTGTTATCCTGGAATGTGTAACTGGGGAAATCCCAGGGCCGGGAGAACGATCCTTTGCCTGTTCTAAGGCAGTTGTAATCAGGTCCTTGAGTGTTCTGATTAGCTAGCAACTGGTGGCTAGTATGTATTGTAATGTGATGTGTACAGATTTTTTTTTTATGTATTTGTGGATTGTAAATGTGTATAATAAATTGTAGTAGAGAATCAAGTATAGCATAGTATGCTGGCTACTTTCATTTTTGTATTTTACTACTTTCAAGCCAGAAGATTTTAAACATTCGTTTCCCTATTATTTTTGACTTCTAAAATTCTTATTTTACTTGTAGCAGCAGTTCAGAATGATGCCTCATGTTAGACAAGTAATAGCACAAATCAGTCACATTTCATATTGAAGGCAACAGATGCGATTGCAGGCAACTTACAGTAGCTTCTGTTATAAAAACTTGGAAATGTTAAATTACTTAAATATGCCCAGAGCCAGTTTGGTCTAGTGGTTAAGGCACTAGGCTAAAAAGCAAGAAATCAAGTCCTTAGCCATGAAAGCCAACTGTGTGACCTTGGGCCAGTCACACACACTGAGTCCAACCCACTTCACAGGGATGTTGTAGGGAAAATGAGAGGAAGGTGTGTTGGATATGTTTGCTGCCTTGAGTCAATTGTGAAAATAATAAAGGCAAGATATAAATAAATGAATAAATGTTTCCCTTCAATAACTGGGTATGATAGTGGTACAGTCCAAGACACAATAGCATTAAAATTTTGGATGTTCAGTTGAAAATTTATTCAATTGTTAATACTGTTTAGCAACCTCAGCTATCTGGACAATCACAAAATGCAAGAATAAAAAAAATGTAATATTGTATAGTGTACAATAGCCGTTTTTCCTGTCTCGGGAATTAAGGTTTCAGATTATGATTGCATGTTTTAATGCTATTGCATATGTTAAAATCACACAATGCTATGCACCTTGAACATACTTCTGTTTCACGCCTGTGAATCATAAAACATAGAAGAAAGCTTGGCACATGTTATCTCCATAATATACCAGGTTTCTCTATGTCCCACCAGTTCCAGCCCTCTGTAATTTTTGCTTATAGTAGCATAGTGAGAAGCCAGCCCAGATAGGAAAAGATCTACTGTACATAATCTTGCTGTCAGTTCTTCCAGTAGTCACACAAACATTTCTGGGACCTTTAAGCAGGAGATGGGCTTAAGCGGCAAACTTTTCTGAAAACATAAGAATGTCAACAGCACAGAGGCCAAAGGATCGTTCTTTCGCTATATGCTTGCTATATAGCAGGAATATTTTTAATCTGCTTTGTGGAACTATGACATTTTTTCTGAAAAGAATATACACGCTAAATAAGATTGAATTATACTGTTTGTCCCTACAGCATATTGTGCCTTCTGACTGACAGTAAATTCATCTTTTGCATCTTTTTGAATTTTGCTTAATTAAATGGTTTTTTTTAATCCACTCTCTTCAAACCACAAATGTCAAGAACTGGTGTAAAATGACACTTTAAATGGTGATGCCCAATTTTTACAGATATTAATTCCACATTCTGGTATTAAGCTCTTTTGCTTCAATTGAACAACATAAGGAAGAAGTAAACAGGCAGTTCTTTTAACTTCTTATAGTAGATATGTTCCTTATGTGGAAATTTGGATAACTACCTTCAAGTACATTGTACATGTAATCGACTGCTACTGGCAAAAGTATTGACCACTATATGTTCACTGAGTGAATTGAGTTACATTAATGACATCATTATTTAAAGTAATTGCATTGCTTTAAATAATGTAGCACTTGATTCTATGTATTACATAGACACCACATTTAGAATATCATCATTCTCATCACTTGCACACTACATCAAACTGGAAATACACACAGTTTAGCATTGACTCACTGGACTTTTATGTGTCCCTGGATTCTGGGCAACAACCTAACAAAGCCAAGTTCCAGGACCAGCCATTAAGTGGTAGAAATCTATTGAATGTTATATTCAATATATATTAAACAATAACTTGTTGGATGCAAATTGATTATGTGCATCAGGTCGATGTTGATTCTTAGTGACTATATAAATATATGATAATATGTCTCTGTCCTGGTCCTTCAAATATTAGCACACCAATCCTTGCTACAGTCATGTCTATCTGCCATGCTTCCGCTTCATCATCATCTCTTTTCATCTTTCCCAGGATTATAGATTTTTCCAGATATCTACATCTTTATATATAATATATCCAAAATACAGTCATTTGAGCCTCATTGATTATGTTGTATTGATTTGTTCTATGATCCATTTGTTTTCTTGACTATTTTTCATGTTCTCAGGATTTTCCTCCAATATTAAAATTCAAACATGCCCATACTATTCCTATCTTCTTCAAAGTCCCAATTTTTCCTTCCAAAGAGTATCAGGGAAATCCATTTGCTTGCGTAATTCTAATATTGTAGCTACAGGCACATCAGAGCATCTTTTCCAAGGCCTTCATTGTTGTCCTATCAAATAGTAGTCTGCAGTATTTTTCTTGATTGCCAATTGTCTTTTGTTGATAGTTGATCATAAAATGCTAGGCAAGAGTATCCACCTCTTCAGTATCTTTGTAGTCAGTTTTAATGGTGATTGTTGTATCTGTCATTTAGCCATTTTTATGTAGAATTTTAGATCCCTTTTTCACTGTGCTCCTTGAACTTTATTACTAAAGTTTACAGATCATTTGCATTTTGAATAGTGTCGTCAGCACTGTGCTGATTATTGATGCTTCTTCCATGCTCATTATCTTCCTATCCAGCCTCCCTCAATAAATATATTCAGTGTATAGGTTGAATAAATAAGGAAAGGGTAAAATACTTTTTTTTTATTCCTTTGCTGACCTGAGAGTAGTTTGCCTTGCTAAGTCCCATATAACGGTTAATGAACAAGAACGATGGGGTGTTTGGGAATTCCCAGTTTAACATGATCAACAGAATAGAAAATACTTATGTAATTAATGAATGCAAATGCATGCTTGTATTTCATCTCTTCTATCTTTCTGAACAAGTGGGCTGCATTTGTACCAGGGTTCCTGTTTTGTTTGGGCAGTTGGGTATATTTGGCATTTTGGGAGCAGACCATGGGTCTTCAAAGAATATAGTACTGAAGATGTTACCTAGTCTAGTAATGAAATATCTGCAAAATACAGGCAGTCCTCGATTTGCAACAGTTCACTTAATGACTGTTCAGAGTCACAATGGCACTGAAAGAAGTGACTTATGACCATTGTTCACACGACCGTTGCAGCATCCCCATGGTCACATGATCAAAATTCAGATGATTGGCAAATGGTTCATATATGGCTGCAGTGTCCTAGGGCAGAGGTCCCCAACTCCCAGTCCGTGGACCGGTACCGGCCGCAGCATGCCGGTAACCGGGCCGCACAAACAAGCAAAGCCCCATCCGTGGGATACAGGCAGCACACAAAACCACGCACTCTCCGGTCTATGGAAAAACCTTTCTCCAGGTAACCGGTCCCTGGTGCCCAAAAGGTTGGGGACCTCTGCCCTAGGGTCATGTGATCACCTTTTGCAACCTGACAAGCAAAGTCAATGGGACTCCAGATTCGCTTAACATTCATGTTACTAACTCAACAAATGCAATGATTCACCTAACTGTGACAAGAAAAGTCGTAATATGGGGCAAACTCAATAAATGTTTCACTTAGCAACATAAATTTTGGGCACAATTGTGGTCGTACGTCAGACTACCTGAAGTCAGAAAATGCCGGCCATGGTGGATATAGTTAATTACAAGATACCAACTTACCTGGAGGCAAACTTAGCAGTTTCCCCCTGCCATCCTTGTTAGGACCTAGGGTTTTGTCTATTATCCCAGCTTGCTTTTGTCTTTTTTTTTTTTGAAATGGATGAGAAGCACATTTAGAAATAAGACATTGAACTGCAGCTATAGCCTTCATTTTTATTATCCAAAAATACTGATGCAGCCTATGTAGAACATTATATCTGAGGATAATAAGACAAAGGCCACAGAGTTTTTTCATGGAAAGAGTAAATTGTCATTATTAAGGAAATAATGACAATTCTCATCTTAACCGAGGAGTGGCGTTCTTTCTTTGAAATACATTGGCCTCAGACCTGACTATTAACAAATGGCTCTCTTCCAGGTTTCAGCCTTCCTACTGAAGTTCTTGACTTGAAATAGCCATCACAGAATAGATATTGTTGCATTTGAGCAGTGCATGTGTACGAATATATGTATTTAAAGAATACATGAGGTCGCCCATCTCAATGACTCTGGGCAATTAACCATAAAGAAAATACAAAATAAAATAGAGTATGGGTAGTCCTCGATTTACAACAGTTCATTTAGTGACCATTCAAAGTTACAACAGCCTTGAAAAAAGTGACCTATGACCATTTTTCACATTTACAACTGTTGCAGCATCCCCGTGTCACGTGATCAAAATTTGGATGCTTGGCAACTGGTACATATTTATGAGGGTTGGAGTGTCCTGGGGTCAACTGAACACCTTTTGTGACCTTCTGTCAAGCAAAATCATTGGGGAAGCCGGATTCACTTAACAATCATGTTACTAAGTTAACAACTGCAGGGATTCATTTAACAACTATGGCAAGAAGGTCATAAAATGGGGCAAAATTCGCTTAACAATTGACTCGCTTAGTAATAGAAATTTTGGGCTCAAGTGTGGTTGTAAGTTGAGGACTACCCATAAAACTACACAATACAATTGACGCTCCAAACATTTTTCCACTATGAGATATACAGACAAAATTCTCTCATGAAGAAATATACATTCCAGGGTCAACTAATGCTGACGCCAATTTCTAAGGAAAAAGCCTGTTCTTCAGTGGAAAGCTAGTAGGGTTGGTGGGGTCATCTGAAGGGGAAGGCTGTTTCAAAGAGCGTACACTGTAATGGAGAAAGCATACCTCCTGGGTCCAACAAGATGACATTCCAGGAACCTAGACCAGATATGATGGGATGAGTGGAAACCATTGGAAACAAGTGGTTTCAACTGTGAATTACACAGAGCTTTATTGGGGCACCTTGAATTGCACCTCAGAGCTAATCCTGCTTCTAAATGGTCTTCACGAGGAGTACATTGCAGTAGTCCAAAAGGTGAATGGCTGAGAGAAAAGCCTCCCAATCCAAGAAGGGGCATGATTGATGTACAAAATGGATTTGTTCAAAGGTTCTTCTCTGCCATGGCTGCTACTTCTCAAATCAGTTCATTTTGTATGGGGGAATAGCTATCCTATTTAGAGATGGAACCATTTCAGATCTGGGAGACCCTAGAACAGTGTTTCTCAACCTTGACCATTTTAAGGCATGTGGACTTCAACTCCCAGAATTCCACAGCCAGCAATGCTGGCTGTGGAATTCTGGGAGTTGAAGTCCACATGCCTTAAAATGGTCAAGGTTGAGAAACACTGCCCTAGAATGTCCCAAAGGAAAAGAAACAACTGCAGAAGTCACAAAACCTTTCCTTCTCTACCATTTTAGATGGGACATGTGTGGACCTGGCTGGAATCCAAAGAAGAATACTTCACTGAATCTGAGAAGAGCAGCTGCTGCAAATCTCTCTGTAGTTCTCCAGACTCTAGCTTAGACTTTGACCTAAAGGAACTGAGCAGCTGGAGGGAAACTGAAGATGATGTTCACGAGGAGTTAGAAGAGAGCAGCAGCCAGGAGGCGGCGAGCCAGCCGGAAACCGGTGACTCCACGGCATGGGAATATGCTAATGAAGGAGAGCAAGATGAGAGTGGGAAATGCAAGCAGGATGCCCTCTTGAGGTTTCTGTCTGAGGTATAGCAGTTAGTAGGCAGGACTTCAAGTGGTGGGATATGATAGTTTACTCCGTGGCTGAGATTATTGTTCTCAGTAATATGAGTAGTCTGGCTACAGAGGCAAATCTCAATAAGGAGAGAAAACCAGGATAAGTGGTAAAGATGAGCAAAAGTTAATGTTTTCTACTATTTCAAAAATAAAGCTGAGTAATGATGTGTCTTAACTGCTTATACTGTATAGGGAAGGGGTTCTCAACCTTGGCAACTTTAAGATTTGTGGACTTCAACTCCCAGAATTCCTCAGCCAGCTTTGCTGGCTGAGGAATTCTGGGAGTTGAAGTCCACAAGTCTTAAAGTTGCCAAGGTTGAGAACCCCTGGTATAGGGCCTAATTCTGACAGAGATCTAGTGCTATTGAAACCTTATACTTTTTCTCTATATCAGGGGTTAGCAAACTGACTTCCAGTGGATCCCCAAGATACTTTTACTTCTCCCAAAGTAAAAATAAAAATTGCTGAAATCTCTGAGATTTCTTTCCAGTCTTATGCCATCTGGATATATTTGCCCTTTTTTGACACCTGAACGCTAAATAATTTTCAGGAGACATGAAAAGATTGCTAACCTCCGAGAACATATGTTATTCCGCTTTAGCCACCCTCAGCTTAATGCCCTTTGGGTAAGACTGGGAACAACTCTCAGGGTCTAGCCAACAGATATCTGCTGTACAAATCCTGGAGGGCTGGAGGAAAGAAATTGCCAAGCTAGGGATGTGGTCTCAGTGTCACTGCAAAGCATGCTCATTAAGAAGAAAGAACATAGTATCTGAAAGAAAAATAGCCTCAGGTGTGCTTTTCTGAGAGTGGTTTTAATTACAAGCCTCAGCTGTTTAAACTTCTTACCTTCTGTTCCAGGTGACATATTTAATGGAGCCCGTTTGTGTTAGCAGCCCTTACTTGGCACAGGGACCTCAGGTTTTCTCTGGTGCCGGAGAGCAGAAGGGAAGGCCTGCCACAGCTCGCAAAGGTGACACCAAAGGATCACTTGTAGACAAAGAGGAAGAATTGGGGCAGGAAAGCCATTCAGAGATTTTTAAAAAGCAAGCTAAGGAGAGATCAGCTTCCCAGAGAAGGGAAAATTGGGCACTGCAGGTCTTGGAAGGGCTGCCGGTCGTGAACTCGGAAACGGAGGCCATGGAAGGACTTCCTAGTCTGTGTGAGGAGCCTGGATGCTCTAAGTTTCAGGATAGAGAGTTTGATGAGGATTCCGGAAAGAAAGTCATGCACTGTCTGATGTCCGGTACGGCAGAAACTGATGTGGACGAGGCCTCAACTTCAGAACTTATGAAGCAAACGCCTTGTGAATGGAAAATAGAGAAGAGAGAGATGCCACCAACTAGAATGGTAAGCTATGGCTTGCTCAGAACACTGTTTTATTAATAGATGGATTACTTGGGTGTGACGATCAATGGAGAATCCTATCTTTTGCCTTTGCGGACTGCTAAATGTCCTGCTCCAAAGGTATCAATCAAAAGGCATTGCTTGGCTGCTCCATCTTGCCCTCCTTAAGCGTGTTTTGTGGAGAGTGAAAAGGTTTTTTGAACCCCTTGTAAGTTCCGTGTTGAGGCAAGCCAACTTTTATGAGGAAGTCCTGTTAAGAAACTTCCATTTCACTAGATGAAGGAAGAGTTTGTGTTCACTTGAAAAGACAAATATAAATGCAGCCAGACAACAACCAAGGGAAAGTGAAAATAGTGTGTTAGTAGTGGGATAAAACAAAGTGAGAGCAAAATGCTTGGTAACTTAGCTAGATGTATATATTATCTTTTTATATGTAAAATTATTAAGTTGTGTTTTCATTATTAAAGGTAATTCCAATGGGGTTTAGAGTCTATTAAAGCATTAGTAATTTAACATAATACAGGAGAATTAGATTTTTTAAAACAATCTTAACATAAAAAGCTCTAAAACACAGTAATACCCATAATACATAAATGAATATGAATGTCCTAAGTATAAGGGGCTCCAAAACTGTTATAGGGGAAAATCTAACGGCATTGACATTACCAACATCTGAACAGGAAAAGAAATCCCCAACCAAGCTTTGGACTGTTTCATTGATGTGATACCTTCCAAAGAACCTCGTAAATATAATTTAGATTGGTCAAGCCATTTGGTTAAATGTCTAGATCTAGACAATGTTTGTATGTCATAAATGACTTTGCAGGGATTAGTTGCAGACTCAGGGGCAATTTAAGAGTAATCCCACATGCACCACACTACAATAATCTTGAGGTAACCAATGAATGGATCACTGTGGCCAAATTATTCCTATGAAGGAATGATTGCCTTGAATGGCAAAGCAATAAGAGCTGGAAAACATTCCTTGTCACAGAGACTGCTGTGTTTCCACCAAAAATGATGGTTCTAGGAGCACCCCCAGATTACACAGTTGCTCTTTAGGGAGAATGCAACCTCCTGATTTCTAAGGAAGAGACCTGCCTATGAAGGAGAATATTTGTAGCTCACGGTTGAAATGACGGGTCCTTGGCGCTCTCTGAGCTTGTTTATTTTCTTGCAGATGTTTCATTACCCTAACTAGGTAACATCATCAGTGCTTAGTGCGAGGGTAATGAAAGAGCTGCAAGAAAACAAGCAAGCTCAGAGAACACCAAGGACCCCTCCTTAGATTGTCTTATAAGGCTGAACAAGGCTCATTCAACTCAAATTGAACCCAGAGTGGATGAAATAGAGGAATAGTCCATTTCTTTCAAGAGTGCCTGGACTTGTACAGTCTTTACCCTTTCAAATAGCTTCCCTAAAAAGAATATATCAGCTAAGGAATGGTAGTTCTTAAGATCTAAGGAAATCATAAAGTTTTTAATTTTTTTGAGGGGTGAGTACTTTACCAACTCCTTTGAGGTATTTGGCACTACTTTTCCCACAGAAGTGCATTTTCCATACTGGATCTTTATGGCTGAATTTCATGGGTTTGGGATTTCTATTGTTATTTTTGCCAAGAGATTAATTCCTACTATGTGATTATCAGGAGGGGGCTGAGGAAAACATTGAAGATCAAACTGAAGAATGGAAAGACAATGATTTCCATTTGAGTTATAGCAATGACGACTCCAGTCCTTATGGAACACCCTTAATAAGCTCTCCTTCCACAAGTACAGCCTCCCTGCCTTTGTAAGTAATGATAACATGGAGTTTGAATGGAATTATTTCTCTACTTTATGGCTGCCGTGTTAAATGGCACGATATTATACATACGGTATCTGTTTAGAAAGACGTCCATTGAATTCAATAGGATAATCCTCCTAGATCAGTGTTTCTCAACCTTGACAATTTTAAG
>NW_015388163.1:40416-45928 GCF_001527695.2 Protobothrops mucrosquamatus | reverse complement strand
GTGCTGATGAAGAAGTGAAAAAGGCAGGTGCATGTTTAGAAGTTAAGAGTTCAACCCTGTTTCCTGAAATCTTGTTCTAAGGAAAAAGTTGTTTGTTTACTAATTTAGCACTGCCTGACACCTCACTTTCTTTTCTTAAGATTCTTCATAATAGAATGTGTGCCCTATTTTGTTTATTGGGAGACTTGTTTAATATCTGGAAATTCACTGGTTTTTTTAGACAATAAAAGTACTATATTGTGTTTCTTTTACTGTTTTCTTTTAAATCATCATTGTCTATTGTCTCAGAATTCCTAAATAAAATTTGGGAAGTAAAAAAATGAAGACAAGCAGTAGGCCACAGCATACGGTAAGTGAAACTTTGCTGTTGGAACATATCAAACTTCTTAATAATGTGTACTCAGAAAAAGCTACAAAAACCTATTCCAATAAAATATTCATTTATTAAATGTATGTCAGCCACTCACTCTGCAAAGCAATTCTGCACCACCTGATGACAATCGCAGAACATTTTATTTTTCCAAAGCATATTTGTAGATCAAATGTCCCAGCATGTATAAAATAGTGTGTCTGGTTTAAAACTGCCTTTTGGATGTTTGTGGCATATTGGCCAAAATGTGACCAGAACAGTCCTTATAGTAAGCAAGAAGTGGCATATGTGGTGCAGCTGAATAGCCTAGAAACTCTGCCTCTTCTGTCTTAACAAAAGGTGAGATTCCACAGGGGGCAGAGGGCAAAACCTATGGGCCCATCTGCTGATGATTATGGCTTATGGAAGATTATGTCTTGGAACATAAGATGAATAAATGATAGCATAATTTAAAGAATGAAATGAAAATATACTATTCAAAATAGAAATCAAAAAGCCAAAAAGGAAACAAAAAGACCAAGACATATTCTTACCAGCGATAAACACCCAGATGAGCAGATATTAACATTAGACCAGCAATCAAGAAGTAAACAATACCCCAATCAAGGAACCACCAAATTCACTCCCATAAACAGTGACAGGGCAAACCATTAGTATATAATGAGAGCAAATCCCACTTTACTAGCACTAGTAGTTTGGTAATGAAACGTCTGCAAGAAAACAACCAAGCTCAGAAGAGCACCAAAGACCCCACAAATAGTAGCCAATTTTTATAACAACAAACTAGTCAGCAAATCTCAAAGTCAAAATTTCAATTTTTTTTTCCTTGAGCACAAAGCCTAGAAGTGGTTTCCATTAAAAAAAGTTAATTTTGCCATCTCTGCTACCTCCCTCGGATTCTGGGGAGTTGACAGGTCTTTCCATTTTTGCGCAGCTGCAGTAACAAAATTCCGTTTTTCCCCCAAGTTCCTTGTCCAGTAGCCCTAAAAGGAAAACTGGTTTCAATTTTATACTCATTTTTAAGAATTTTTTTAAGAGCGAGACCAGGATTGTGCTTCCAAATCTGGCCGGTCCAGGAGCAACATGGCTTCCAGAATGCAAGTTGAGGAGCGTGAAGAATTAAAGCAGTGGTTTGCAAACTTGGCAATTTTTAAGATGTGTGGACCTCAACTCCTAGAATTCCCCAGCCAGCATTTGCAAATTAAAAACCCACAGGTCTTAAAAGTTGCCAAAAGTTTTGAAAATCACTGAGTTAGATGGGGGGACTGTAGAACACTACTGCGTGCGTGAGACAATCGCATCTGTTTTGATTGCAAATTGTGACTCGCGAAAGAGCTACGTGCCCATTTTCAAAAATCCATGCTCTATCCCATGATTTCCCGGCGGTCGCGTTATTTATCCGAGGACCACCGTCTCGCAAGCAGCTAGCTAGACGCAGGGGTAGTCAACCTCGGCTCTTTTATGACTCGTGGACTTCAATTCCCAGAATTCCTGAGCCAGCTTAGCTGGCTCAGGAATTCTGGGAGTTGAAGTCCACGAGTCATAAAAGAGCCAAGGTTGACTACCCCTGAGCTAGAGGATAAGAAGAGTCCAGTCATGCCGGCTGGTATTTCGTCCGAACTAAACTAAGCACCGAAACAGCAATTAGCAAAGAGAAAGCGTTTCAGCACGAGGACTAACCTCGTCTAAGCCCCCAAACGAAACAAAGCAAGCTCCGCCCCCCCGCCCCCCCCAGCGAGTGAAAAAGGCGCCCCCAAGTGAATCGGAAAGCAATTTCTGACTCGATTGGCTCCTCTATAGATACGCCCCGGGCAGCGATTGGTTCTTGCGTGTCCCGTTCTCCGATTGGTTGAACGGATTGGCCGCGAGGTTTGAAACAGATCGGAAAGGAAAACAGAAGTGGCGCATTGAGCAGGCGGTGGTCGAGCTGGGCAGAGCAGGAGGGGGGGGTGTAAGTGGCGCTGGAAGCACCAGGTAAGACTCAATTTGAATTACATCTCGTCGTTTATTCCGGAGGAAGTCCCAGGGTGGGTGTTCCGAGCGCTTGACTTACGCGGGACCACGCGGCTTCTTGGCTTCTGTAACGGCCTCCAAGTGGGCTATGCCGGTTTTATTAAGCTCCTTCGGAATTTAAGGAACGAGCGCGACTGACTAAATATTCCTAAACCGACATGGACGCCTTAATAAAAAAAAAGGTTCTTGTTCACATGTTGCTGCCCAGGCAGTAAAATCCATAGGTTGAGCCTACCCCTGATATCACAGGATCCTGGTCCTGGATGAAGGTCTGTCGTCTCGGAAAATATTTGTGGGGTGTGTGTGTGTTAAATCCCCAAACTATATGCTTCAATGGGGGAAAGGGGCAGCTGCTAATAGAGACCAACCCTCTGAGTAGTGAAGCCCCCTTGTGAGGCCTGCCTGGACCTGCTGCTGGTTGGTATGCAGTGCAGCCATTTTCTAACAGTAGTTCTAAGCTGTATTTAGAAATAGCCAAGAGCCTGAAGATAAACCGGGAAGCCTGCAGGAATATTTATGTTTCCTTTTGCTGCTCTTACAGGAAGAGCACTTGGCTGTCATGGCCCAGGGACTTGCCTCCCCAATTGGACTGTTTTCTGATGAAGAAGCTGCCCTCTCTCCTGTCCTGGAATCCACTGCAGCAGAATGTGGACTGCGGCGAGCTCTTTTGCCGGATTTCTCTGCCATCTCTGCAGATCAAGAGCCGGTAAGATTAGGGAGGCGTGAAGAGGAGTTAGGGGTTAGACTAGGCACTAGGGTCTCATCTCTACCAAAAGCTGAAACAACTTCATTTTTATTGTTGGTGTCCTGGGATCAGGGCAAGAATTCTAAATTCAGCTCTGCTGGTTTGCTGCAAGGTTATCAGGAATTTAATATTGCTATAATAGTATAGTAATAGATTCATAGACTTCCAATCCTATTTGTGTGCTTTTACAAAGCTTCAGGTTGGTGGACTTGAATGGCACTGAGCCATTAGTAAAGCAGCCCAAGCTTTCCCATGGCCTTTGTTTCTAGAATTTCTGATAATGTAAGAATAGAGGAGCACAAATTTCTCTCTTGCCTAGTAGTCTAGTATAATCAGTTTGTGCAATATGATTTTAGTTTACTTTTTTGATAGTAATGTTTCCATTAGAATGGTTAAAGAATTAGTGTTTGATCAATATGTGATATTTGGTTTTACCCATTTAACACCCAATGCTCATTATTTCTTAGAACTAGCAACTTACTATAGCTTTCTTCAGTCAGTCAGCTCATACATTCATGTAATGTGGGAAGAAGAAATAAGGAAGTACACCCTCCCTTTTCATCTGTCTTCTCACCAAACATGATCTAAGTAGAATTGTTGTTGCAACATGTCCCACAACTCTGCAAACTGTGAGGGGTTTTTCCTTCAGCTTAGTGGAGGAGAAGGCAATGGGGGTGGGTGGGCGGGCTTTTTGTGCTAGAGCCATACTCTATAAAGTACCAGGGACAATGATGAGTACTACATTGCACTTGATTTACATTTATTTAATTAAAATTAAACATGGTAAATATGGTTACATCCTCATGTAATTCTTGTAGTAGCAATTTGCATCTTCAGTTACTTTAAGCACCAGTTTGGGAGCAGGTTTTGGAGTAGATTTGTGGTTATGCCCGAAGCCTTTTCAAGCCCCGAGCAGCTGAATTTCTTTTGCAATACATCCCTATTTTAAATCTTAACAAACTTGATACTGCCTAATTTTTTCTTGCTCCTGAATTATTTTCTGTCACTGCTGTGCAGCCTCTCCATGTTTATCTTGTTCCAATTTACAATACAGGACTACAGTTTCCTTGGGTTGCTGGGTGGAAAGGTAGGGCTGGGATTGTTGGCTTCTATTTTTAATAGAATGTTAATGTGTCGATCAGGTTGATACTAGATCTGTTTTGCCAGAATGGTAAGGGAATAACAAATAACCTGTAACTTCTATAGGCCGTTTCCAGGGACAGAGGAAAGGTGAAGGTGTATGCAAGAGTGCGCCCACTGAAGCCCACAGAAATCGAGAAGCAAGAGGATCAGGTGAGTACCTGAAACAGAGCAGGAGCCATCCGTTAGTGTAGGAGAACTTTGACAAGCCAGTTTTAATAATAATAGTAATAGTAGTAACAACAACAAGGGACCTTAGAGGTCATCTAGTCCAACCCCCTGCTCAGGCAGGAAACCCTTTGGATAATGGTTCCTTTGCTTGGCTATCGGGCTCACTTGAAATTGGTTTGCAGAGCTTTATATGGAAAAGAGCAGAGGGGTGCTAAAATACAGGTAGTCCTCAACTTACAGCAGTTCATTTAGTTTGAACAACAGCACTGAAAAAAGTGACTTATAACCATTTTTCATGCTTACAACTGTTGCAGCATCACCATGGTCACGTGATCAAACTTCAGACTCTGGGCAACTGACTCATATTTATGATGGTTGCTGGGTCTTGGGCTCATGTGATCACCTTCTGTGACCTCACAACAAAGTCAACGGGGAAGACAGATTCATTTAACAACCGCGTTATTAATAACTGCATTGATTCACTTAACAACTGGCAAGAAAGACTGTAAAATGGGACAAAGCTCACTGAACAAATGTCTCACTTAGCAACAGATAATTTGGGCTCAATCGTGGTCATAAGTCAAGGACTACCTGTGTTGTGTATAAGAGATTCAAAAGAGAAATTTGCAGGTGTTGGTAAAGTCTACATTCTTTCCATACAAGGGGTAGCTGCTGATAATTTAATTTTTTCAAATGACAATACTTTTGACCTTGCTGATCCTGAATGCTTGCTTAGTTATGGGTGGAGATGAGATGGAGATTCTCAGATCAAGGAGAGAGGCATATTTCAAAAAGGAAAACACATCTTTTGGTACCAATTCAATTTGGCCACTGATATAACAAAGAGGTCTCAAAGGCTAAATAGATAAATCTTTGCCACAAAGAAGAGGGAGTCAAGCTATTTTCCAAGGCGCCTGAAGGCAGGACAAGAAGCAACGGATGGAAACTAATCAAGGAGAGAAGCAACCTAGAACTAAGGAGAAACTTCCTGACAGTTAGAACAATTAACCAGTGGAACAACCTGCCTCCAGAAGCGGTGAATGCTCCAACACTGGAGGTTTTTAAGAAGAGAC
>NW_015388163.1:18199-39770 GCF_001527695.2 Protobothrops mucrosquamatus | reverse complement strand
GACAAGAAGCAACGGATGGAAACTAATCAAGGAGAGAAGCAACCTAGAACTAAGGAGAAACTTCCTGACAGTTAGAACAATTAACCAGTGGAACAACCTGCCTCCAGAAGCGGTGAATGCTCCAACACTGGAGGTTTTTAAGAAGAGACTGGACAGCCATTTGTCCGAAATGGTATAGGGTTTCCTGCCTGAGCAGGGGATTGGACTAGATGACCTCCAAGGTCCCAACTTTATTATTATTGTTGTTGTTGTTGTTATAGTCTTTTATTGTTGTGCTATAAGACACTTGAGATATTTTGATAGAGTGGCTGGATATAAATATTTAAAATTAAGAGTGCCTGCAGAAAAGTGATTTGCTGCTATGGCAGATGATTTTAGGTACTGAATGCTAACTATACTTCTCAGGACTGTGTCTGCATAGAAAATGCCGATACCCTTCTTCTCAAAGCACCCAAAGATTCCTTTACGATGAGAAACACTGAGCGAGGAATTGGCCAGGCAGTGCACAAATTCACCTTCACCCAGGTGTGTTTTTTCATTTAATGCGATGGTGCTCCTCTTTCTCGGACCTCTACTGAAACCAGTAGAGATTGTGATGTTTAAAACTCTTTTGGGGGTAGAGAACTCATGGAGAGACGGGGATTAATTTCTGATAATTTGATGTAATTAACCATACATCTAGAGAAATCCTACTCTGTATGAGCACGTTATAACCCTTATCATTTGATATTCAGATCTTTGGGCCAGAGATAGGCCAGAAAGCATTCTTTGATGCCACAATGAAGGAAGTGGTGAAGGATGTCCTCAGTGGGCAGAACTGGCTTGTATATACCTATGGAGTCACTAATTCAGGAAAGACTTATACAATCCAAGGTAAGCAGCGCTTGGTGTACAATGTTCCAGATAACCTCTGATTAATAAGGGTGCCTCGTTTTGACTGTTGCTTCTTTGTGCTTTGCTTGAAGGAAATGGTACTGACAGAGGGATCCTACCCCGTTCCCTAGTCATCATATTCAACAGTATTGGGACACGGTTGTACCGAGCCACAGACCTGAAACCTTTCCTATCAAACATAGTAAATTGGCTGGACAGCAAACAGATTCATCAAGAGGAAACCAAGAAGCAGGCTCTAATCTATGGTGGGATAAAGGAGGTAAGTGCCTCAAAGCCCATAAGGGCAAGGAAGAGGATGAACTGGTCAAAATCCCTGCTATAATTCTTCTTTTTTGGGTTGGCAGGAGGAACTCTTTACTTCTTTGAACAAAAGTCACAGAACAGCATCCCAATCACAAGCACCCACAAGTGGTAGTATTGATAGCGGCATTGGTGGACTCTCCTCGGTTTGCCAGTCGACAAACCAGGCAAACTGGAGCCAGCTGGAAGGTACGTGCTGTCATGAACCTTGGTTCTGGGGCAATTTTATTTTCCATAGAATTGAAAAACTAAGCACTATAACACCTCAAAACTAAGAATAATAAAGCCTTCAGCAGTAAGAAATGCAGTAAAAAGACATTCAGAAACAATGGAATTCAAGAGAAGCATCTTAATCAGAACAATATCCACAATCCAATGTATGTTTCAATTACATTTCACAGAAAAGGACTGGGTTTATGCAATCTTTGGTTTTTCTCTACTGCAACTTATAAAGTGCCCCTTCAAATATCTTCTAGTTTAGCAATTACTGGGCAATGGAACATCTCTTGTTGCTAACTGTGTAGGCTTTGTAAAGTAGAAGGGTATAATGTATAATGAAGCTAAAACTTTCCCTTGGTGCTATGAGAAGCTTAGTTTGGAAAGAAAATATTTCTTCTGCTTTAAGAGAAAGGAAACACTTAATTTATGGAAGCTGGGCTTATTAAGAACAATCACTATGTGCTTTGGGTTTATTTTCAGAAAGTCTGTGTTAATTGGGTCAACTGTGAATTGTTACAATCACTGATAACCTTTTTGTTTTGTTTTGTTTTCATTGATAGAGACAGGACCTCACAAAACTGACCCAGATAGTGTTTCATTTGTGACTCAAGAGGATGTGCAATTTTCTATCTGGGTCTCCTTCTTTGAGATCTACAATGAGCTGATTTATGACTTGCTGGAGACCCCTCCATCTGCCCCAAACCGCAAGAGGCCTACACTGCGGCTCTGTGAGGATCATACTGGAAATACATATGTTAAAGGTACAGCTCAGCCTTCTCACCCAGAATATAAATTGGATTAAACTTGTAGAATAATTAATCCAGCTGATCAGTCATCTAATAAGCCATATTCTGAATGGCTTGAACCAGTGATGGAAGACACACTCCTCCCTTTATTGAGGTGTGATGTTTTCCCTGATGATTCCTAGATAAACGCAGACTCTAATTCCTGATATTTCAGTTCCCTGACTCATCTTTGCTTTTGTAGATCTGAACTGGGTCAATGTGCAAAGTGCTGAAGAGGCCTGGAAACTGCTGAAATTAGGCCGGAGAAATCAAAGTTTTGCCAGCACCCACATGAATGAGAATTCTAGCCGCAGGTCTGCCATATTCCTCATTTTGGTGACAGAGGGAGTGTTGGGATTCTGGAGGATTAGTAAAGTATGTTCTCTGTACAAAAAAAATTAATTCACCCAGGATTGGGAAATATGGGAATAAATGGGCTTAATAATTTGAACCAGTTTATTTTCTAAAAATGTTTCTTCTCTTGCCCTCTGTAGCCACAGCATCTTCTCCATCCGAATTCTACACCTTCAGGAAAGCAGCAGTAAAATGGTCCCAAAGATCAGCGAGTAAGGGAAAACTTTCTTACTGAAGGCCTGAAAGACAGCTTTGTTTTTTTCAATATACGCAGGGAAGCCGCCTTGAGTAGTTTTGACATGTGTTTGTCAGAATGACAACTTTGGCTTGGTGTAAAATGTTCAGTCTTGTGTCTAACCTGAAATGAAAAAGAGTTTTCCCTCCGTGCCAGTATGGAGCAAGGCAACCTAAAGTAGTAAAATTAAAAAGCAAAACTATAACTGGATCTTGTCATGGATTCTCATGCTGATTGCCAGAATTTCTAACCTGAAGTTAGAATCTGATGGGGGGAAGAGGGGGAGGAAGCAGGGAGTGGTGGAGATGGGGGGGGGACCAGGCCTTGCATCCAAATACTTCTTTTTCTCTTCACCAGGCTGTCACTCTGTGACCTTGCTGGCTCAGAACGCTGCAAAGAGCAGAGAACTGGGGACCGTATGAAGGAAGCCAATAACATCAATACCTCCTTGCACACTCTGGGGCGATGTCTCACAGGTTTGCGCCACAATCAGACCAAGTAAGTTAAAGAAACTTCTACTTCTAGCATTCACCCTGTCAGACATCGAAACAGACCGGGAAGACCATAATTCTGGTCAGACCAACTTCTATGACTACTTACACGTATGCACAAGATCCAATTCTACTCCTGCTACTATACACCCTTCCGAAGTACAAAACATAATCGTAAAGGTCTCGTGTTTAGGAGAAGAGAGAGAGAGAGAGATTTATCCAGTTTCGTCTTACACCACGGCTTCCGGGATAGCAAACTAACCCGTGTATTCCAAGGCTTTTTCACAGGACGTGGGCAGTCCTGTATGATTGTCAATATCAACCCATGTGCTTCCTCATATGATGAGACCCTCCATGTGGCTAAGTTCTCTGCCATTGCCAGCCAGGTGAGAGCAGAATTATTGGAGTTAATTTGGGTAGTGTTCGAGTTCTTTACTGGATAGAAAACAGATAGGATAGAATGTCCACTGCAATGTTATAATTATTAAGGTTGACTGTGGCTACTTAGCCAATTAGTAGTCTAATGTTCTTCCTCCAGTGGAGGATCTCCTTCCTCCAATGCTGTCAACACAAAAGGTTACAGAGCAAGATTTTTTTTTTTTCCTGCAGTGATCATCTCCCTGTACTTGCAGGACTAAAATGAATTTGGCTGTTGCTTCCTGTGCTTCCATTTGCTCTGGAGACCATGTGGTTCCATTGGTTTCACCCATCACTCACAAGGGCTTTCTCAAGCAAACCAATTATGTTTGAGCAATTTATGCTGATCTTTGGGAGACTAGTAATAAATTCTTAGCTACACCCATATCAGTTGCAAAGGTACAGCCCCTCATCTTTTGCCTTCCAATCAGGGAGCAGTGGCAACAAAAGTCTTCGATGTTGACTGGCTGAAAGTCCTACTATATGCCTTCCCTCCTGCCATTAACCCCCTACTGTTCTACCAGACTCTGGACTTGATAGTGACAGGCCTAAATTGCCCACTCCAGGGAGCACCGAAGGACATTCTACTACATATACTACAGCTTTTATAACTCAGCTTTGAGGCCTGTAATTGCTGGACTTTTTTAAGGTTGCTATTTCTATTCCTTTTTCTACCTGTGGTTTGGGTATCCTGTTGTGATCTGGTGCTTCCTTTGGATGTACTATTCTCCCCTTTATTTTTTACTGTAGTAGGGCATATGAATAAATGAGGCTGCTAATGGTGTGAGAGACAGACTATATAAAAGAACAAAAAGTTACTTATTTGTAGCTGGTTTTTCCAGTGGTTCTCTGTGCATTCCTACTGTCAACCTTCTCTTGTATTACTGCTGCATGTAAGATTGGAGTGCTAGGGCCGCTTCAGTGGTCTCAAGGAACTGAGGTAAAAGGAAGGAGCTGTCTTTCACGTGCACATTATGGTGGAAGTTCCCAACAAAAATCTCCTGCTTTAGAACATTTTCAAATATTTTCAGTGTGGAGGCACACATTGCATACAAAAGATGATCACCCAAAGAGCCACAGTTTCATGCAAGCAGTCTATTCTTTATGTAGATGCTCTAAGATGGTGTTCTTTATGTTTTTTTTCTACAAGTTGCATCCTCCTGAGGGTAAACATCAGGGCCACTTTGTCCTGGAAGCCTTTTTCAAAAACATAAACAATATATTCCGCTCAGAGTAACCTTGGCATAAGGTGGAAGAAAATGAGTGCTGTGGTTTTTTTTAACTGTGTTGATAGTGTAATTTGGTTTCTTACAGCTTATCCAGGTTCCTACAAAGGTGGGGCTTTTGTCTATCCATTCACTCATCAAGGAACACAGCATTGAAACTAGTACGGCCTCTGTGTCTGTTTTGGCTGAAGAAGCAGAATCTGATGAAGACAGCGAAGATGAAACAGATGTCACTGCATATGATAAGGAGGTAAGTGGTTGGTCCTTCCTTATTTACTGAATGGAGAAGTTTTCAAAGCTACTCAGTTGGACACCTCTGGGACTTTAGAAACTTCCATATTTTGAGCATATGATTTAAGTATTGATCAGTATTTTTAAATCAGTTGGTTGGGTCTGTGAAGCATTCTGATGTTGACTGTCCCATTGAACCTAAATCACCATGTTCTTTGTATTTTCCTCATCCCAAAATCCAGGACCTTGTGCATATAGTTAAAGCTGTGCAAGAGCTTCTGCTGAAGGAGCGTCAGGAGAAGCTTCAGCTGGAGGTGCGTCTCCGTGATGAGATCTGCAATGAGATGATGGCACACCTACAACAGAGAGAGCAGTGGAGCAGGTACTGTTGCTGTTGGAGCTACCTGTATTTTCCAGGAAGCTTCTGTGATTGGTCCTTGGCTTTCTATCCACCTATCTTACTGTGTCATCTTTTTTCCCCCTTCTTCAATGTCTTCTGTAGTGACCATCTGGATTCTCAAAAGGAGATGTTAGAGGAGCTTTATGAAGACAAACTGAATAATTTGAAGGTGTCACTGACAGACTACTATCTGGAAGAAATAGAGGTAGGAATACGAGGTAGATGATGTACTGGGGTTTTCTGGGGACAGGGACTATATCATCTGCCACAAACAAAGAAGTGGCAGTCTAGAGAAGACATGTCCTTTAAACTTTAGTATTTTTGTAGTGTGCAATGGAGAGACCTACCAAGACTCCTTCATGTAACTGATGCATGCCTCCCTCCCTCCTCCCATCCTGATCCCAAAGTTTGCTGTGGGCATTAAAATTGTCTACATTTTGGTTGGCTTGTGCCTTAGAAAAAGGCTATGCTGCAACTCTAACTGCCTAACTGACTCCAGATGTAACTTGGATATCATGTTTGTCCCAATCTCTTCTCCAGAACTGATGCTTTTAAAAGAGTATGTAGTTATTTGGTTATTTACTGCTGGGTTAGGTTACGAACCTGCTGGTAAGGCTGCCTTGAGCCGTTTGACAATTTGGTGGTCTTAAGAATCCCAGTGGGTAAATAAAATGCTGACTACTGCTAACAACAAAGAAAGCAGATACATATGATTCTATAATGGAAATTCTTTGCTAGTGGAAGATTCTTATATGTGTGAGGACTTGCCTTGATCTTGGAGAGCAGTCAGTTGGGAGGAGGGCTCAACTGGGAAATCGGTATCACAAGAGGGAAAGGTCTAACCACACACACTCCACACACCCCATGCTGTTGAGCTTTATCTAGTCTTTCCCAGCAAAAGCTACCAGTATGGGGAGATTCCCGCAGAATACGAATAGAACAATAAACTAGCTTGTTTGTGACTCTGTGAGTGTGATTCTAGTTGTTTGTGCCTGATGCTTAAGAATCACACATTTTTATAGGAACCTTGGGGAGATACCTCCTTAGTTCCACAGCTCCTTCCCCCCCCCCCCCCCCGTTTCCTAGTTAGAGCATCTTCTTTTTTCTTCAGAGTCGGGATGAGAAGATAAAAGAGTTGGAAGCTGCCTTGCAGGAGGCAAAACAACAAGACTCCAAAGCAGGCAAGAGACAAGATATGGAAGAAACTTTACGTAGATCCAAACGAATCACATCTACGCAGCAAGAATTGCAGCAAGAATTGCAGGAGGTGAAAGATTCGCTAGAGACGTGCCAGGCAGAGCTGAGTGTATCTACCAAAGGTGAGGCCCTCTTCTTGTAAACTCGCATGGAGATCAGATCGTATATCTGGAGAAAGGCAGACTGCCTTAATTATTGGAGGGTTGTGAAGATTGACGTACATCTGCCCAATGTTAAACTTACATTATCCCCTGTTCTTTGTGTTACTTAGTCCTCTTAATTGTGTCCTGTGACACTGGCGGCCTTTTTTTGTTACAAGCCCATTCCTGCATAGGTATGTGATAGCTTTAAAAACAGAAATGGTTTTCATCATCACTTCTAATCTCCTCCTTACATCTAATTTCAGTGAGTCTGGTTTATTTTGTGGGAAAGAAGCAAGAGATTTGATATTTCTCGGAAAACATCTCTATCTTTCAGGGCTTGGTCTTGATTTGGAAGCTGCCATGTACATTAGCAATTCGCTTGCTAGGCTTAATTTGTTCTTGCACTTGGCCCTGTTTTCCTACAGAACTGCTTAAGTATCGAAAAATGCTGGAGCCTCCACCTTCATCCAGGCCCATTGCTGCTGATTTAGACCGGAAGCTAGAAGAAGGTCAAAAGGTAACTTCAGCTGAGGGAACAAGAGCTTGCTAAAGAAAATTAGATTTTCTTTTCTTTTGGATGTTGCTGATCAAGGTAACTCCTTGAGTTACGACAGAGGTCGGGAGAGGGATTGCTGTCATTAAGTGATGCAGTAATAAAATGAAATGTCGTGTGGCCATATCAGACAATATGGGTTGTCAAGTGGGTAGAGGCAGGAATCCCGTGTAAGGAATGTGAAGGGCTGTGGGGATGTCATTGGGAAGGCCAGTCAAGGTTGTGGGCAAGCAGTGCTGGCTGGCAGGCATGTGCTCTCTGGGATCTTGTTCTCTGTAGTGGGACTTCTAGGGAGAAAAAGCAGTTGGAGCGACTTGTGACCGTCCCTTCTGGCTTCCCTATTGACTTTGCTTTTGAGAAGCCACAGCAAAGGTTGCAAATGACAATCGTGTGACTGCAGCTCACCATGACATTGCAATCGCAAACTGGATGCCTGAGTGACCGGAGAGGCTGTGATGGCATCCACAATTTTGTGGGCCAGTGGTAAATCCCTTCTGTTCAGTGCTACTGTAATTTTAAATGATCACTGAATGAGTGGTCCTAGCTCAGTGATGGCGAACCTTTTAGAGACCGAGTGCCCAAACTGCAACCCAAAACCCACTTATGCATCGTCGAGTGCCGGGTGGATGTGGCCCATTGGGTGGGTGTGGCCCATTGGGTGGGCGTGGCTGCAGTGGTAACGGCAGACTGGGTGGGACTAAAAAGTTCAATCAATCAGTTCCAACTTTGCAAGAGCATTTTTTTTCCCGCGAGAAGTTGAAATTGACTGAATCTTTTTTTTTTTTTTTTTTGCACATGGTGGCAGAGGCCTAAAGCAAAAAGGTTTTATAAAACCCAGCTGAAGGCCTAGGACTGGGGCGATGGTGCACGTGCCCAGAGAGGGCTCTGAGTGCCACCTCTGGCACCTGTGCGATAGGTTCGCCACCACTGCCCTAGCTCAATACACTCCTGTGTATTCTTTCTGGCTCCTCTTCTCTGCTAATGGGCAGCTTGCCCTTTATAACCAAGGTTTATTTTTTTTTTTTGCTCCTGTCTTGGTTACTTGACTCTTCTTTGCTCTCTCAGAATGTGAGGCTGCTGCGTTCGGAGCTGCTGAATCTTGGAGAGCTGTTCCAGTCAGCCGAAAGAGCATGTTGTCACAGCACAAGTGCTGGGAAACTCCGAGAAGCCCTCAATAAGTGTGACAATATCCTGGCCAAGCAGGTATGGAAAGGCCTGCTGAATCTAGCTGCTTTGTGAGGCTCTTTTTTTTTCTATTACACCTTGCCCCCTAAACCTTGCCCTCTAAACAAATTGCAAAGTTAATCCCTCAGCATAAAGAAAACTAAAAATGGCGAAGCAGGGGCAGTAGCCCAGTAAGTTAGATTTTCTTTTAATTAGAGGGAGGGCTGGGGAATGCTTTTACCAAGTATGGTACTAAAAAAGAAAATCTTGAGAAGACGGGACTGCCGCAAGCCTTAACTGATTAATTAATTGATTGGTACTCAATGCATTTTGGCATGAAAATGTCCCAGTATCAGACATTTGTTTAGTACTCGACACGCTGCTATGAGAAGAGAGGGGTGGCTGTGGGCAATGGACAGGAAGTCAGCCATGCTACATGGCCACAGAGGGTGGACAGGAAGTTGGTTATGCTGGGAAGATTGCTGGCATAGGAAAAGGGACAGACAGAAAGTTCTTCCTGGCCGAAACAAAGGGTTATGTGGTCTTGTGATTTGTTTGGGACTTGTCCTTTTTAGTACCCATCACCCCTCCCAGAACCAATTAACACCAAGTACCAAGATACCATTGGAACAATTTGCATTCCAAACCCAAAGTCTATTGACAGATCTTATGTAGATGAGATTGTTGTTCATGCAGTTTGATCTCTGGCTCATCAGAATGGTGCTACTTAGCCAGGAAGAGGCACAAATTGTCACTTTCGGTTCATAGACCTAGGAGGCAGCTGTCAGATGGCAGAACCACTGGTCGGGATAAATCACCATCATGACCATCTTTTGGTTCGATGTTCTTTCTAGGACCAGACCTTGGCTGAAATTCAGAATAACATGATACTGGTGAAGATGGATATGCGGAAGAAAGCTGCCTGTATCGCAGAGCAATATCAAACTGTGCAGAAGCTCCAGGCTGCAGCAAACGCAGAGACAGTGTCGGGGGTACCAGCTTCTATGAAAAAGCGCTTCTGTGCAAATAATGAAAACTTGCAGCCCAAGAGTCAGCCTCCCATCAAGAAGCCATTCTTGCACAACTTCCTTACTCGCTCAGCGACTCGGTCTGCAGTGACAGACAGCCCTTATACTCGCATCTTGCGTGCCCGAGGAACTCCAGGGTTTAAACCACTGCCCTTTGGCAAAAACCACTGAATGCTTTGAACCCAGGCCTTGTCAGGCAGCACAGCCAATTAGTGCCTTTACCGTCAGTGAGTTGGCTCCAGGTACAGGAAGGCTTTAAAAGTGGATGGTGACCTAGTGGCTTAAACGGATCAGCCTCAAGTACCTTTACATCCAATCTAATGTATATAAGTTATTCTATATTTAGTGAGTTAAGGCCTGAGCTTTCTGAACACCTTTGACTTACCAAAGATGATTACTATGCATGTATGTCTTTTCTTTCAGGCCAGCTGCTATTCCAATGGTTATGAAACCTAGATTTATGTTACATCCCATTTTATTTGTGTTTAAAAAAATGATACACAGCATGCAGAACCACATGTATTTTATCTATGTTAAACACATAATAAATGCGTTATTTTCAATTCTGAAATGTTATTGAGTTGCATAGACTGGATTCTATACAGTTGAGGTATTTATAAATATTGGCCAATAGGAGTTCCTTCTAGGAATTCAGGGCGGGGGGGGGGGGAATCTTGCAAAATATATTGACAATTTATACCTTCTTTCTAGCATTCAAGGTGGTCAGTAATGTCACCCCAAGCTAAAATCCTAATTCAAATGTCAGGGAAAAACTATCGAAAGAGAAACTTTGGCTTCTTTCCTAAAAGCTGGAAGAATGAAGCCTCAGCAGATCTCCCAAAGATTTGTCTCCCTTAATTTGGGAGTAACACAGGCGGCCTTCTTCTCCCATCGGCAAATGGTCCTCAGGATACCCTCTTCTGTCAACCCTAATGTCAACCTTAGGCAATATTATATGCTGCTATAGGTTTATAGCAGTCAGCTTTTACCCAGCTTTGGTGTGCATGTAGTTCCATGCAGCTATTCAGGTCTTAGGATGTTTCTCAGGGCAATTATCCTATATTTGAAAGGGCCTTGTGGTAGCCATTGTCCCGCACCTGTCAATGGGCTTCAGCTTTTACTAACTTTTGATCTGATTCACATGAGTTTTTATGGACTCAAGTTTCATAACTAGGTTTTGAAACTGAAAATGAAAGTTTAGCAAACAAAATAACAATTTTTTAGGCAAAAAATGTCCAAATTTTCTAAAATTTGTGTGTGTGTGGGGAAACCTTGGTAAATCCATAGGTTGCAAAAATATTCAGGTAACCAAACTTGAGCATCCAATTTTGGTGGCAAATTGTTGCAGTCGTAAGTTGAGTAAACACATAAACAGGCTCAAATATATACACTTTTACAATGGTTGTTAAGCAGATCATGTGGTCCTAAGTCTGAATCCAGCTTATCCAATAGGTGTTTTTGCCAGAAAATGGCAAAATATGATTACATAATCCTGAGACACAAACCGACATAAATGTGAGCCAGTTGCTAAGTGCCTGAAATGTAATTAAATGGCCACAGGGGTGGTGCATCAGGCATAATTCAAAGGAAGGATTGTTGTTTTTTCAATCTGTTTTGAACAGTCATTAAGCAACAGGTTGTAAAGGCAGCCTGTAAAGGACATTTTTCAACTTGAATACTTCTCATTAAATACTATGTAAATTGGAGCCATTGTTTTTAAGGTACACAACTGGAGTTTTCAGCCTTCTTCGGGCAATGGAACTGTTTTTTAAACAAAACCCGGACCTCTGATCCAGAGGCCAAAGCTCTAGCGCAGCGGTTCTCAACCTATTTGGGGTCGATCGACCATTTCACGGGGGTCGCCAAGCAAGGCTGTCCGCCATTTTTTTTCCCTTTTCCGGCAGGTGCCTTACCTCCCTTGGGCTGGGCCAGCTGGTGGTCGGCCTGCTCCGTCTCTGCCGCTTGCCAGCTACGCCTCGGCCGGCGCAGGGGGCGGAACCACGCATGTGTGGCGCTCCCAGGCAGGGAAAGTCCTCGACTTACGACCGGTTGGGTAGTCCTCGACTTATGACCGGCTTAGTCCTCGACTTACGACCGGTTTAGTCCTCGACTTACGACCGGTTGGGGGGTCGCGGCATTAAAAAGGTTGAGAACCACTGCTCTAGCGATAGATAATTGGCAGGGTTTGCATGGACATCCCCCCCCCCCCCATAGTCTCATGGAACCCCATGAAGGAGTTCTATAGAACAGCCTGAAAATTCTACTGATGTTTCTGGTTAAGATTTTTAAAAAAAACCATGTCACATGCTTAACGTATGTCAAACAATAGAGACATAGTTGACTAGATGCAAAGGACTACGTATACTCTTTCCTGCATTCCTGAGCATAATGTAATCAGAACTTCATATAAACTTGCAACTCGTTCAAAAGCAGAAAACAAGTTCCCCTCCATTTTATTTTTTTTCTTTTCTGGCTTTTCATATAGCAAAATGCTCTGTTAAGAGCATAATACATACAGGGCTATTTCAAGAAACATATCTTTCAGAACATTAACTGCACAAATGTACTGTTTTTCAAAAAAAATCCTGAGCCATGAAATCGGATTGGCTCTAATATTCCTCTTCAGTGCCTAAATCATCAACTACTATATACTCAATACAAAGAATGTGCAAAATCCTGATTGAATGGTGTAGTTGCAAGCATATGACAATTTCCTGCCAAGGGCAGATATGGGATATTTTTGTGCCTTAGAAAACCTGAGCAACTGGCGTTAGTTTGTTAAAATTATGGGTATGCACCAACTTTGATAAATGCCTAATTTTAATAGCAAAAGATTCCAGTATTTACATTTTGATAATCATGTGAGGCATTAGTTCATGAAATAATTTGCAGCAATCCAAGGCTAAAGGAGGGATACATCTAGAACACCAACCAACACAAACACAATTATGATTATTTCATAGGAAGCTCCTTGTGCACAAACTTATTGATTCTGATCTGGAAAAAATAGATCTGCCAAGGATGAAACTTTGGCAGCAAGGTGCTTCTGCATTTCATCTTGCCTTTAGATCAGTGATGGCGAACCTTTTAGAGACCGAGTGCCCAAATTGCAACCCAAAACCCACTTATTTATCACCGGGTGCAAGGTGGGTGTGGCTGTGGTGGTCATGGCAGACGGTGGGTGTGGCCAAGGTGGGCGTGTCACCTCGATGTTGCTCATGGGGAGGGATGCCTGTGGGGACCGGGCAGGGGTTGGGGGAGATCCAGGGGGTCTCTGGCAGGTGGGGCAGTGGGCAGGAGGCTCGTCCTGCGGGGTGAAGTGAGGCAGGGCTGGGGTGCCATTGTCACAGGGCAAGGTGAGGTAGGGGCCAGGGTAGCTGTTGCCTGACACCATCGGCCCCTACACACACAGGCCAGCGAGCGCATGGCGGCCAACAGTGTCCATCAGCAGCCACAGCCTACCGGCCCCTTGACAGCACACTCTGGGGCTCCGCAGCCCGCCACCAGAAGTTCAGAGAAGCCGCCTCTAAGCTGGACAGATGGCCAACAGCTGATGAGGCGCTGCAGTGGGTCGTGCCGGGGAAAAGGAGAGCATGTGAGGCCAGGAGGGATGGGACAGGGGGAGGGAAACCAGCCATTCTGGGATGCATCCGGCCATGTGGGACCTCAGCGAGTTAGCGGGCAGCTGGTTGAAGAAGGACGGTTGCCATCTCTGGGGCATGGCGCGCATGCCCACAGAGAGGGCTCTGAATGCCGCCTCTGGCACCCGTGCCATAGGTTCGCCACCACTGCTTTAGATTAAGAGGGGGGGAGAGAATGTTACTTTCAAGTGGTTTAAATGGAGAAACGAAACCTCTTCAATTCAGCTGGAGAGTGTGAGAGGCTGAAGCCTTGTCAAGGACACCATAACAGGTGTGGATTTGAAACAGATGGTTCCCATAACAAAGTGAACTTGTTGATATGTGTTACATAAGATGTTGGGGGTTTGGAGAATTGTTTAAGTCGATGAATTGGTGTCTGGGAACTTCAGAGCTAGTTTTTCTTCGACATAACCAAGCTGTGTATTCAATAAACAGTAAGCTTTTCAGAAACGAAATGAACCTGGAGTTTTATTCGGATTCTTGAGCTGGATGTTGACAAGATCTGCTATTCAAAGGGTGGCAGCCTTGCTTCAGTTTCCACTAGTATAACAAGGCACCGAATTTAATGACTGCCATACAGTACAAGAGTGGGTTGGATTATTTTACAATTATAGAAGTATGGGATAACTTTAGATTACTTCTACTTTATTTATAAGAATTATTTTATGATTAGATGATCCAAGCAATTATGAATGGTGGCTGATCTGACTATACAGCTTATTTGCTATGATAAATCTGGAAGGCTGTTTACCACATTGAGTTTCCTTGAGGAGGAAGAAGATTAAAGTTCTAAATATGAATACTGAAGCCTCAACATCTCTGAAACAGGTCAGAAGCCATAAATCTGATTTCTTGAAAATATACTGATAAAAACATGGTAACGGCAGATAACATGATTCTTAACCACACAAAAATTGTTTTATGCTTCCTGAATTCTAACAGTCTTGGCATTTAAAGACTGGTCGCAATCATTAGGTTACAATAACATAGTCAATGTTTAAACTGAACATTTACAAGCTGCTAAGTCAAAAGAAATGAATAGATTTGCTCTCGAGTAATTTCCTCTGGTTCTTGATCAACAAAAGATTAACTAAAATAGTCTACAACTTCTAGAGCCCACGTGGGAAAGCAGTAACACTGTACCTGCTGGCATAAAATATACCCATCACTTTATGTTACCAGTTTCAGCCTGGCATTATTACATTGAATTAGATGTGACCTGTTCCCTTCTCCATCCACGTTCTCTGCCTTGTTGCTCTTATAACAGTGATGGCGAACCTTTTAGAGATTGAGTGCCCAAACTGCAACCCAAAATCCACTTATTCATCATCGAGTGCCGGGTGGGTGTGGTCCATTGGGTAGGTGTGGCACATTGGGTGGGCATGGCTGTGGTGGTAACGGCACACTGGGTGGGACTAAAAAGTTCAATCAATATTCTCATTGCAAGATCTTTTTTTTTCCCCGTGAGAAGTTGAAATTGACTGATTGAACCTTTTTTCTTTTTTTGCACACGCTGGCGGAGGCCTAAAGCGAAAAGGTTTTAAAAAACCCAGCTGAAGGCCTAGGACTGGGGCGATGGCGCGTGTGCCCACAGAGAGGGCTCTGAGTGCCGCCTCTGGCACCCGTGCCATAGGTTCGCCACCACTGTCTTATAAGGTAAACTTTTATTAGTCACATAATAAAAAGACAAAGCCAGCTGCTCACAGACACTCCTTTTCAATTTCAAATAAAAGCGATACTGTTTCAAATATGATGCAAATCTGATCAACTTGCATCTTACTACAACATCCTCAGAAAGGAATGTGATGAAGAAAGGGACAGAAAACAACCCCACAGCCAGTGTAAAGAGAGGTTTTATCTCTCACACTCAGGTGCCAGACTTGTAAGAAGACTGAGATGTACGTGAATTCAGCTCGCTACACAGTCTGAGCTATTACCATTTCATGGTTACAATACAACAGACAGTCGTCCTCAGCAACGTGATGTCAGCCATCCGAACTGAATACAACAGCCTTCCTCAAGAGGAAGACCCAGTTTACCACAGGATCATCCTCTCAACTGAGCCAGCACAGAAAGGTAGTTCAGTTCAAGGTGTAATATTGGACAAATTCAGTGGGGACACTCGGCGGGTTGGAGTGTTGTTGGCAGAGAGGGAAGAAGGAAGTAGGAAAGGCGTGGCTGTCTCTGTAGTTGATGTCTCCCCTTGATTTCGTAACTGTAAGATTTGTCGCAAAAGAGCTTTCCCTTCTTCTCTTGTCTAGAAAGAAAAGCCAGATGCATGAGGAAAGAAAAAGGGAGGATGCTGAGAGAAAACAGGTTATAGGCAAAGCATGCTAAATTATAACTAAACCAGTAGGTACTGCTTCATATAAAGAATGTACACACACACACACACAAAATAGGTGGGGAAAAAGGATATACAGGAAAGTTAAATCTCGTGTGCATGTGAGAATATTACAATATCACTCTCCTTAGTCCATTAAACAGCTGAATGGCAGCTTAGTAGAGGTGAGTTCTGCAACATACTCAGAGAGCTAGCTACATGCTGCCTTTTGTATTGATCGTATGCGATGGAGGAGGCAGCTAAATGAATATTTCTTGTAATGGCCTGTATGCTTTCTGGGATCTGTCAGTATTAATTTAAAGAACTTCATTCTCTGATAAGAAAGAAAAGCAATAGGCTCAGTGTTATATTTGCCACCATTTTAATAGCCAAAAGTTTGCAAATTGCAAATACACGAATGTCTGAATAAACCAAAGAATTATTTGGAAGAAGTACCTCAGACCCTGTAGAATAAATTCTTTTCAAGATCTCATTGGCTACAGTTTTGTTATCTATTAGTTAAGCTGGAATGGAATTCCTACAAATAATAAGGGCCATCTCTACTAAATAAATTATTTATTCATTTACTAAATTTATTTGCCATCCACCTCGCCACAGGGCATTACTTTTTACCATCTTAAGTTAAAGCAGTAGCTCTGCCAGATTAATTTTAGATATGAATTACACCAAGCCTGGAGGACACAGCTTCTGGCCTAGCCACAAATGAAGGGGGAGAAGGGAGTTATACATTAATGATGTATACATACATATGGGGACAGGCATAAAGCCCCAGTGAAAAATTGTCCACTTAAACTGTAGCGGTTACTCACATCATTGAAGGCGCAGCATTTCTGAGCACAGGCTGAGGCTTCATCCCAGAGCTTACACTTGAAGTAATACTGAGCCAAGTAGCGGAAGGCAGTGCTTATTTCCAAGTTGTCCCCTAATTCCTGGGATACAATATAGGTACATCCATTCATTCAGCAACCATTCAAGGTCACAACTAAATGTTTCAGTTACAGTTGAAAAAAATGACTTAACACGAGTCTTCAAAGTTCTGGCCATCTCAGCACCCTCAAAGTGTGGGCCACCTGCATTTGTAACCGTCCCCAATGCCTACTTGTGGCACTTTCCACACACCCATGGCACTCTCCTCCCTGCTCCCTACCACCTGCCTGCAGTACTCCCCAGCTTGCTTGCCAGGGACGCCCATCTCTTCCCACCCAACAACCTGCACAATCCTGGGGTTATGATGGCAACTGAGACTACTAGGACTGCAACTGCAAAGTGATGCAGTCAGGTGACATCACAGTTTACGACAGAAAATCCAGTCCCAATTCCATCGTAAGTCAAGGATTACCTCTAAGGACTTTTAGGATTTTCCTATATTTCCCTCTCATGCTCTCCCAAACTTATTTAGAGCTGACTTACCCCACAAGAATAGATATCTTGGATGTATTTGATATAGCACTGAGCAGCCTGTTCTGATTCATTCAACTGCTCATGAAGCCTAAGAAAGGACACAAGTGGTAAGAGGATGCTCTTGACTGAGGATAAAAAGATCAGCTGAGCAGGAGGTACCAACTCAACATTATACTTTTGAGTACAAAGCTGTAGGACATGATTCACTCCGCAAGGGGCTTTTAGGTAGAAGCCTATAAAGTTAACCACACATGAACTGTATTTCTACAGAAAAATGCCCATGGTACAATGATGTATCCACTGCCCATGTGCCTTTACAAGCCCCACTTTCCCTTTTCTTTTAAAACAGAAACATTCCAGCCTTAATCGAGAAAGTAAGGCAAGAGAAATGCAATGCCATACTCACTTTGCTAGCTTCACCAGTGCCATTTTTTCCACATCCCCTACAGCATATGCTCTCCAGTAACACTGTCAAGAATAAAAGCAAAGATGAAGTAAAGAATATTAAACTATTAAACTTGTATGCCATCCAAAATGCACATTCACTCTTTGTTACCATCACCACAAAACATCCCCCCAGTGAGTAAGCTAGTTAAAATGTATCAGGGATGTCACATAAATTATTTTATAGATGGTCAAATCCATTTCTTTTTGTTGATGGCTCATATACTGATTATTGCACAGCAAAAAATTACTTTTGAATTATTGGTCAGGGGTTGGTGTGAAAGATTATGGAATTTTGCATTTACTGGGACACTAACATTATAGATCAGACTAGCAAACGGGGTTAATATAAAAATGATTCTTTCGCAATCATTGTATGTTTGTTATATTTGCCAACAAGTCCTTGTTCTACCTGGGCAAAAGCATCCTAAACATCAGCACAAATTGAGCAACACTATTATAATAAAAAGTATTTTTGATACTACAAATACTAATTATGTTTTGGATTTTCACTGATTCTGATGTAATATTTATATTAAGATATTCTGACTGCATTTTGTAACTTTATTATCAGGACTTGGGAATGAAAATAACTTTATAACACTAAGTTTGAGGGACATTCTTTTTCTTCATACTGGAATAGAATTTAAGATATGAAGCAATAAGAAAGGACTGGTCCCCATTATATTAGGCATGTGGAAGTGTGAAAATAAAATGTACATCATAATCAAATTTTTCATTCCATTCTAGGAAGGACTTGATGCTTTTTGTCCCCTTTCTTAACATAGATAGCCTAGCCCAGGGGTAGACAACCTTGGCTCTTTTATGACTCGTGGACTTCAACTCCCAGAATTCCTGAGCCAGCCATGCTGAGGGGAAAGGGAGAGGTTTCCAAGCTGAGCCATGCTGGCTCAGGAATTCTGGGAGTTGAAGTCCACGAGTCATAAAAGAGCCATGGTTGCCTACCCCTGGCCTAGCCATATGACCTACATCTCACAAACCATTCTCAAAGGATGATGCACAGACTAGGGCAACATAATACATGCAATAATTCCCCAATCTGGTTCCCCATGAAACCACAAATCCCCCCCCCCTTTTTGCAAATTTGTGCTTTCTAGTACCTTTTTGGCTTCTACTAGCTGATTTAATTTTTCATAACATTCTCCGAGAGCAACAAGCATACGGGAATCATTGGGTCTGTGAAAAACACAAGATACCTAGCTGACAAAAAGATTAAAATCATTTAAAATCATCTATAGCTCGCTGAGCAGTTGCCTGCTGAGCAGTTTTAACCACAAAAGTTAAAAAATTAAAGACCTGTCAGATTTTGGCAGTGGGATTTTTCAGATTCAACTATTGGAAAAACTTCCTCCAATATCAACTAATTTCATAGCTTTATTTATCAAGAAAAACCCTAAAGGTTAGCACTGAATAAGCACAGGACTTATTTTCCCCACAATAATTAGTTTTATGAAATTGATATCTTTAGTAATTCTTTGCAATTTATACTCCTTTGCCTTTAATAGAGCTAATAGTCAACACTGAAAACCAAAGTTTTATCATTTGCAGGGCATTCTTCTTTATAAATACATACTTCCAAATAAATAATTTATTTCATATATAATAATTTAACTTCACATACCAAGCATAGTTGATTTTAAAAAATGCAGCAATAACTATGCTCGCTGTTTTACCTGAGTTGATGGGCTCGCCGGTAATAATAAAGGCAGTAAAATGGCATCTTGAGAATCTCATATGTTTGCCCCAGTCCATACCATGCTCTGTAGTCTCTTTTATTCACTTCAATGGCATGTCTAACAGAGGAGGGCATTTGGGGGGGGAAAAAGAGTAATATAGTTAAAATCCATCATATACATTTTTTTATTTATTTTGGAAGGAAATGAATGACATGTGAGGGAGGGGAAAGCAAAATAAGTGGCAAGAATTCTCTAGAGCAGTGGTTCTCAACCTTTTTAATGCCGTGACCCCAACCAGTCGTAAGTCGAGGACTACCCAACCGGTCGTAAGTCGAGGACTTTCCCTGCCTGGGAGCGCCGCGCATGCGTGGTTCCACCCCCTGCGCCGGCCGAGGCGTAGCTGGCAAGCGGCAGAGACGGAGCAGGCCGACCACCAGCTGGCCCAGCCCAAGGGAGGTAAGGCACCCACCGGAAAAAAGGGGAAAAAAATGGCGGACAAAAAAAATGGCGGACAGCCTTGCTTGGCGACCCCCATGAAATGGTCGATCGACCCCAAATGGGGTCCCGACCCACAGGTTGAGAACCACTGCTCTAGAGTAGCTTCCACTTTGTGAAACTCTCTCCTGCCAAAGGGACATGCAGCTGCCCTTTGTTTTCCCAAGTAAAGGAAAACAATCCTATTTCCTGTCATTTTTTTCCCTACGCAGGCTGTGGGCACCATAATTATATCTTAGGCTTTAAAGTTAGGTTAATAGATTGCTTCTAGTAAATAATTTTTTTCTATAAAACTCGGCACTACCGCGTCACCAATCTTTCCGTCATGACGTCCGATTAAGACGACTGAGGGTCGTCAAGATTAAGACGACCGAGTTCCAACTGAGTCGGAAAGTAGGAAAACTTCAAACATTTTACTCCTGGGTCTAACAACCCCCGTTATAATACGACTGAGACATTTGGCGAATCTCTCCCGACATTTCGTGCCACTTCTGGTATATAAGTCTGCTATTGCTATAAATCTTTTCTCATTTGATGCCCAGAGCATTTAGTTTGGCACAGGGTAAAATTTCTGTAAAAAGTAACATCCCAGTTAAAGCAATTCCAATCCCAGGCAACTGAGCTTAACTCTTACACACAGACCTGTATGCTTGAATAGCTGCTGATGTATTTTTCATCTCCATGTATTCATGCCCCATAAGGGTCCATGCTCCAAGGTATCGAGGATTCAGTTTCAGGGCTCGCTGGAAATAGAGGGCTGCTTTCTCATGCTGGGAACGCAAACTGTAATAGTTCCCTAAGTTAAATAATAATAATAATAATAGCTTCACTGGCACTGTTTAAAAGGGGAACAAATCAGTTTCTTCAAGAAAAGAACATGCAAAGTTTCTCACCAATTACACAGCAAGTTTCTACACGATACTTGTCAATCTCACATAGGTTATGGGCCAAATAGCTCAATTCGGGCTTCATACCCTAGTAAGGGGAGGAAAAAAAAGTGGGGGGAAAAATGAAAATTTACTCTGTTGCAAAAGGAAATTAGGAAGATAAGATAACCTTTATTGTCATTTTTTTACTGGGCACAATGGCACACATCAAAAAATGAAATTTAGTTGCCTACTCTCAAAGTGAAACACATATATGACACACACCTAAAACATACTATATACAACATATGTACAGACCCACACCCTTACATATCCGTAACAAATAAATATTAAATACTGTCCATCTTGAATATATAACGGAAGGAGGAATTCAGCCACTTGGTTAACTACCAAGTTCACCTTAAGGATTTGATTGCCACACTACAATTGTAGAAATAAATCCATCAAGCGAGCTCTACTAATATGTTAGTTTTTTCCTAGATAACCAAGCGAAGAAAGGCATAAAATTACACCACAACCCTATTTGATTATTGTAGCAATATTGTAACCCAGGGGTCTTCAAACCTGGCCCTTTTATGACTTGTGGACTTCAACTCCCAGAATTCCTCAGCCAGGCACGCAGGCTGAGGAATTCTGGGAGTGGAAGTCCACAAGCCATAAAAGGGCCAAGTTTGAAGACCCCTGTTGTAACCGAATAACACAACCACTATATTATCTAGTTTTCAGTAAAGCCACAGCAGATGGCAGCATTAGGTAACTGGCCGATTTTGGAAAGAGATAAGTACTTGGAGAAGATGGGAAGGCAAACAAACATCCGCAAACAAACATACGCTCCCACAGAGAGGGTCTCCTCAGGGTGCCGTCAACCAGACAGTGTCGGTTGGCGACCCCCAGGGGGAGAGCCTTCTCTGTTGGAGCCCCCACCCTCTGGAACGAACTACCCCCAGAGATCCGGGTGATTCCGGATCTCCCCTCCTTCCGCCGCGCCCTCAAGACATGGCTATTTCAGCTGGCAGGACTGGCCT
>NW_015388163.1:0-17396 GCF_001527695.2 Protobothrops mucrosquamatus | reverse complement strand
CTGGGCCCTATCTAACAAAATGAAAATCAATGGTGAGAAAAGTAAGGCTTTACACTTAGGCAAGAAAAAACAAATGTATGTGTACAGAATGGGTGGAACCTTACTCAACAGCAGCAATTCTGTTAGTGTTAGTACTGTTTTACAGTGCTTTGGTAACACCACACTTGGAATTCTGCCTCCAGTTTTGATCGCCACAATATAAAAAAGATGTTGAGAGTCTGGAAAAGGTGCAGAGAATAGCAACAATGAGGATTAAGGGGCTGGAGGCTAAAATATATGAAGAATGGTTGCAGGAATTCGGTATGTCTAGTCCAGTGAAAAGAAGGACTAGGGGTGAAATGATAACAGTGTTCCAATATTTGAGGGGCTGCCACAAAGAAGAGGGGGTCAAGCTATTCTCCAAAGCACCTGAAAGCAGGACAAAAAACAATGGATGGAAACTAATCAAGATGAGAACCAAGCTAGAACTAAGGAGAAATTTCCTGACAGTGAAAACAATTAACCAGTGGAATGGCTTGCCTTCAGAATTAGGGGTTCTCCACCATTGGAGGTTTTTAAGAAGAGATTGGACAGCCATTTGTCCAAAATGGTATAGGGTCTCCTGCTTGAGCAGGGGGGTTGACTAGAACAGGGGTCTCCAATCTTGGCAACTTTAAGACTTGTGGACTTCAACTCCCAGAATTCCTCAGCCTCCCAATTCTGGGAGTTGAAGTCCACAAGTCTTAAAGTTGCCAAGGTTGGAGACCCATGGACTAGAGGACCTCCAAGGTCCCTTCCAACTCTCTTATTCTGATCAGCGCATAACGGAACTGAAAAGGAGACCCTCCCACACCAAGCCTAAAAAGATTCACTGACCTCGAATGTTATGATAGGCCACTGCAATCTGGGAGATTATGTAGGTGCTCTTGGAAAACCCAACGTCTATGAGACTCTGGTACTTCTGCAAGGCCTCCTCTATCAGTTGCAGCTCTGTGTATATGTGTGCCAGGAAGAACTCCTTCATCCAGGTATCTGGCAAGGACAGGAACTTCAGCTGGCAGCAAGCACCAAATAGAAGAGGAAGACACTTAGAGAAGGAGTCTATAGTACCTCCCCTGAACTGTAGGAATCACTGTGCTTGCTCATTTGAATAGATCTTCAGACAGGATTAAGGTAAAAACCCTCCAAGGCTATTTATTTAATTAGGTTAGCTAGATTTATTTTTTTCTTCATCAGAAAAACACCATGAACAATATCAAATCTAGATCAGTCAATGCTTAGTGATCAAGCAATGGGAGAAAACAAGGATTGGGCATGAAGTTATCCCACAATTTACCGTCTCTTTGTCTGTGATCAAGTTGCAAAGCTCCAGCCAGGCTCCCCAATGCAATGGCAGGATATGGGTTGCTTCAACAAACACGTCAATAGCCTCTTTCACTAGATCCAGTTTTCGCAATACAACTCCATACCTAATGGGACACAAAGGCAAAGACTGAAAAAACAAAACTCTGTAATCATGTTGCCCCAATTTATGACGCTGTACAATGAATAGCAAACAAGTAAATGAAAAAAAAAGCCTTGCTATTTTCACAATTCCTGCTTCACATAGGAATGCAAATGCTTCTATATAGCTTACATTACTGGTTATCTCATACAAAACTTACAGATAAAGTCCAAATCCATCCAATTCTCGGGCTTTATGCTTCTTGCTAAGTTCAACTCTTAATTCTCTCAGAACTTCATTCTTCACCTGTCCCTTCTCTAAGGGACCTGTAGAGAAAGAAAACTGCCTTTTACTACAATTGTCACCTTTTCTACACTGACATATAATCATATTTTGCATGTTAACAATGGATGTGTAATTTACAACTTCGCATCCTTCCAATTTGTAGCTAGTTCAGAAGGGCTTTATATTTCAGGTGATAAAATAAATCTTTCTCAGGCTTTCACAATCTCTTACACAGCAATCAGGGATAAAACACATATACCGTATCTGCACCATTGCATTTAGATTATCTGGTCTGGAATTTATTAATCTGAGCTACATCGTTTTCAGTGTTATATTGTGTTAGGCTATTGTGTTTTTCGTAATAGTGTCATATTGAGAATTGATTTTTCTGCCTAGCTATGCTAAGCACTGCAGCCTTCCTCTAAAGAATAACATGCCTAAGGAACTGCATATCAACAATCAAACTAAGTCAAATGAAAGATTTACCTTGGATTCCTTACCTAGACTATCCACTGTCTCATCATCTTTCTTTTTCTCACCAGACTGAAAACAAAGAACAATTAATTTAAGATTAAACAAGTGTATATCATACTAGATTCTCAAATTTATCACACTGATCTGGCCATCAGAAACAGAAAGGAAGTAGTTTGAGCTCACCAGGTATCTGGAGTACATATACAAAAAATAAGCTTTTGGGCTCTTGCAATTTCTTAGAAAGTAGGCTGCTCTGTCATATTCTTTTAGATCAAAGTAAGATTTGGCAAGAGTGTAAGCATCCAAATCGCAAGCATCTTCCTGTGGAAAAAAAGAAAGCGGTATTAAACCGCTCCATAACAAATGATACATTGCTGGCATGGAAAGCTTGTGGGAAAGAACATATTTTTCTTGAACATCAGGTTTTCCTTAAAAGTGGGAAAACCTATTCTTTTCGAACAGTACTGAATTATAACTCACAGCAATTACAATCAACGTAGCCTGGAGATATTGAGGCTTGCTAGGAGTTGTAGTTCAGTAACATTTGGAAGACCACCTGTTCCCAACTTCTATTATAAACAGCAACATTAAATTGTAAATTTAATAAATTAATTAAATCATGAATTTTCAAACTGTATTGGCTACAACAAAATAAGATTTGTGCTTCTCTGAGAATGATTAATATAGATTTAATAATAAATGATCCCCGGTGGCACAATGGTTAGAATATAGTATTGCAGACAAACCCTGCCCAGAGCCAGGAGTTTGATCTTGACTGGCTCGAGGTTGACTTAGCCTTTCATCTGTCCGAGGTCGGTAAAATGAGGACCCAAATTGTTGGGGGCAATATGCTGACTCTGTAAACTTAGAGCAGGCATGTCAAACTCGTGACGTCGTGCAAATCGGGCCGGCAACGGAGTGGGCGCAACTTCCACATGATGCATCCGGCCCACGGGCCGGCATTTTGACACCCCTGACTTAGAGAGTGCTGTAAAGCACTATGGACTGGTATGTAAGTCTAAGTTGTGTGCAAAATGTAGCAAATCAGGCCTACACTATGTTTGGAACATAAGAAATCACTTTCAGAACATCTATTTTTATAAAACTACAAACAATTCTAGAATAGCTGAGCTGGTGAATTATGATAAAAAAAATGAAACATTCAATAGAATACCAGGATATCTTAAAATTTGCCCAAAGTATTATGCTTCAGAAATGAAGATCAAAAGTAATTATCATTATACAGAACTAAAAATATGGTTGCATGTAGTGTGACATAAAAATTCTTTAAAGTTTAACGTCTGAAACCCTTTCCCACAAATCATTTACTAACGATCGAGCAGTAAATATAAAAGAAGTACAAACTAAAAGTTTTCTTTGCCCCTTTTTTCACAAAAAGAATTATCATGTGTTTTGAGATAATGAGGATTTACCAGTCTCAATACAGTCCAAAATCCATTCCATCAGGCTGAAGGCTAAGATCTTACATCATTAAACTGATTCCTGAATATTTTTGTTTTCCCAACTCATCAATTTTCTTTTTCATATCTTTTTTTAAAATTGTAATCTTAATGCCAACAACAATTTTTATTTGATCAATACGTAGTACTTGGAGCCTTTCAGACTAAAGATTTTCAAACAAACAATAGGTTAGAGATACACAATACAATCATAACTAAAAACTATGTTCAATGAAACTTATTCCCAAGTAAATTTGGAGCTTCAGGCTTAGCAACTAACTTGCATATATCACCAACTATTAATATACAATGTCCCTAGATTTTACAATGTCACTGAAGTAATCATTTTTAGTTTAATATTATAGACAATACCAACAATCATCCATACCTCTGTAAGTTCAGGAACAGGAGGCAGTTCATTCAAGGGTAGAGGGTCCAAAGCCAAGGCCAGTTCTGAGGCCCTGCAACAATAACATCTACTGTGTTAGAGCAAACACTGCTTATAAACTGCCTGGTTAATCATAACATTGCCTAAGTTTACACAATATCATTTACTCAGTTCTGCTTAGACATAGTCTGTGAACCAATTTTTGGCTTGCAACTCAGTTTACATCTTAGCATGTTTTCTAAAGTCAATCAATTATAGATTATTCAATAAATCCCAATCAAACAAATTACAGCTCATCGTGTATGAACCCAGCAATCATGGACTCATACAAAAACTCCCTATGCTGTATAACTTCACACTCAAGGAAGCAGTTCCAGCTGCAACTCCTGCCTTAAAAGCTGCAAATCTATAGGCCGCTTGCTAAAATGCTATGATCAGCAGGACCCAGATTGTTGGGGGCAATATGCTGATTCTGCAAATCACTTAGAGAGGGCTGTAAAGCACTGTGAAGCGGTATATAAGTCTAAGTGCTATCGCTATCGTTTATAAACTAAATAGAATTTGTTTTGTACCCATCCACCTACCCCAAACACCACAGGCCTGTTAAAAGAATTCAACAGGGCAGCCCCATTATTTCTGAGACTTGACCAACTGCCTGCGTTGATTCTGATTGCCTATTTGTCATCACGTCGTTTTCGGCTCTTAGCAATCGCACAGCAAATGCCCGCACAAGTCAAACTGCATAAAGCAGGGGGTCTTCAAACTTGGCCATTTTATGATTTGTGGACTTCAACTCCCAGAATTCCTCAGCCAGCTTTGCTGGCTGAGGAATTCTGGGAGTTGAAGTCCACAAGTCATAAAAGGGTCAAGTTTGAAGACCCCTGGCATAAAGCGTCCTCACCATCTCCCGGCACATCGGAATAGCAGCCTACAAGTCCTTCCTCCTAGGCGCCGCCCCCCCCCCCGTACCATTTCCCACTATGCTGAAGGCCGCGTTCCCGGCTCCGTTCCGCCACATCCAGCAGCTGTTTCTTGATCCCCCGCAAGTCGGAGAAATCCGCACAAGCGAAGTCGGCTATCGGCACCGAAACCGACGCTCCCGCCGCCGCCATCTTCCCAGGGTCCCCAGCTCCGGTCCGCCACTCGGCCCTCGGAGCGCGCGCGCCACACGCCAAACTCGGAACGCTATTGGAGGATTCGTTCTTCTCTCCTTTGCCCTCGGTGACTAATAGCAACGGAGGGAACCGAAATTCTGTGTATTCATTGGCTGAGAGATGACAGGGGTCGAGCAAGGGAGGTTGGCCTAAGGGACGAAGACCCGCTCTCGCCTTCCGCCTTTTTCACGTGTGAAGGGCTACGTCGAGATCTGGCACCCGTTCTGGTTTCTGTTGGGGTGTATGTGTGAAGGTGGGAGGGTCGTATCTGTTGGGAATGCGCATGACTTTCCTGTAAGACGCTAGCCGGTTACCAGGGTTATTGGTGGGGCTTTTCCGCGTCTGGTTGAAAGGTGCGTGGCGACGTTACTATTACTGTATCTCTAAAATCATCGTCCCCATCATCCCCATCTTTCTGAGCCCCACTAAGCCCCCGTGACTCTACTTCCCTGGCACAGAAAATTCTTATAACCAAAATTTTAAATTTTGAAGGACTAGGTCAGGGGTAGGCAACCTCGGCTCTTTTATGACTCATGGACTTCAACTCCCAGAATTCCTGAGCCAGCATAGCTGGCTCAGGAATTCTGGGAGTTGAATTCTGGGAGTTGAAGTCCATGAGTCATAAAAGAGCCGAGGTTGCCTACCCCTGGACTAGGTCAAGAAATGGGAGAATTAAAAGGAAAGGTACATTTGATTTAATTTAATCTTGTGCCCTCTTAATTCAACTTAATATCACTTTCCACTGATTTGCTTACCATCTCATCCTTTTGGTCTCTGCCTAAATCCCACAGGAATGATCTTTTCCAAACATTCGGTTAAGTTGAATTAACTACTTGAATTGATAAATTGAATAAATACGGCTAATATTATGGTTTCCAATAATTTCAGACGTTCTCCTTTTTCACAGAGTTATAATTCAGCAGCAACTTATGGAAGATCTCTACTTGCCCCAAATATGCATCTTATTTCTGCCTGGCCATTAGACATGGGAGGAGAATCTTTTGTACCATCATCTACCTCATTTAATGCCAGTCCCAGCTTCCTGCTCATATTTATGTTTGCCAGTGCTGGGATGCGTCTGTTTCATTGCCATTAGTCTCAGTTTTCTTTTCTTTTTTTAAAATGAGTGTGGTCAATGTAATTTGGTGGTATTCTCTACATTTCATTTACCACTGATTTGTTTATCATCCCATCCTTTCCAAGGGTCAAGCTTTTCCTTTCTGCCTGAACCCAACGGGAATTCCTTTTCCAAGCACACATTTTTCTCTCTTTAGCAAAGTGCATTGAGAGGAAAGGAGGGGGGCAAGGTAACAAGAATGCCAGCAACTGAACTAATTGCCAGTATCAATATACATCAGGGTAAGATTTTCCTCATTTTCTTTTTTACTTTTCTATGAACTATCAAACTGGTGGGCATTAGGAGCTTGGAGAAGGCCATCTCTTGAATTGATATCAATCTGAGAACTGAGCCATGTGTACTTGATGATATGGTTTGCAGCCCGTAAAAACATAACTAGAGGTACACCCCTGGTCTCTGTTGCAACCCCTACATCAAATACTTGGAGATACAACAGCAAACATTTCTGATTTTCAGCAGCATGATTTGTTGCTTCTTTTGTATGCAAAACAAAGGGGCAAAATAAATATATTAGGTCTTATGACTCTTAGAACAATTGTTTTACCTCCTTTATCTCTTCCACCCTCAAGCAAAAAAAAAAGTCCCCAAATTTCTGGCCTACCCATTCAATAGGTTTCTGGATTTGTTCAAAGTCCTGGTACCATCTATTAAAGTCCTAAATAGTTTGGTTCCCTTGGACTTACAAACTTGTTTCCACATACTAGAATCTGTTTTTTTCTATGCAGTCCCCAAAGCAGGACACTTAATTATTCACAATTCACAAGAAGGTAAGGGAATGGGGGCCTCAGAGGCAGACCTTTTCAGGGATGGTGCCTATATTGTGAAACAGATACTCCCTGAGATATGTTTGTCCATCATACTGTTGGTATGATGGTTAATACAGAAATCAAGACTTGTTTCACGAATGAAGGCAATTATATGTGTCCCAGGATAATGTTGCATGATCCAATCTGGGTCGGTCATTGGGACCAGCGGTTTTGTCTTCCGAGCTTTCGGACTCGTACTGGAGGTAATTTTTCAGGTAATTTCTCAGGTAATTTCTCTCTAGCAGAATGTGCACACACATGATGGGTTCAGGTAATTTCTCTCTAGCAGAATGTGCGCACACATGATGGGTTCCAGTGTGAGTGACCGACCCATATTGGATCCTGCATCAAGATCCATTCTCTATTATCCTAGAGTGCAAGGCATGGAATAATTAATTATCTTACACAATAGCAATGTTGATTCTGGTTGAGCATTAGAAAAAATGGATAGAATTGCTTAAGGAACTTGTGTACTCTCCTTTGCTACTTCAAGCAGAGACTGGACAGCCATACTGTATGTCAAAAATGCCTTGGTTGAATTTCTGTAAATGGCCTTTCCAAATCTGACTTATGATTGAAACATGAAGGAAATTTGAAGAAAGATGATCTATTTTTTACAGTTTTATATATATTGATATTTATTTTTAATTCAATTAGAAAACTACTGTAGCAGGAGGTAGTTACCTTTATCCCAACAATATTGTGCTATTTTCCTAAAGACAGCAAGTACCAACTGTAGAAAGAGATCTTGGCTGATGTTAACCCATCAAAGGTTAGATTAGATTCCTTTTCTCAGGAATGCACACATGCACACAGTTAATACTTCAGCCTTCAACACTCACTCCCCTTGCTATATTCATCTGCAGGGGAAATAAAACAGTCTCTTCCTGTCTTATTACAAAGCAACATCCTTAGTCATATTTGTATTTGCTTTTTCTTCAAGAACTTCAGGTGATCCTAAATATTTCATCCATCTCTCTTGATAATTCCTCAGGTACATATCCCAGAATAGGAGCTATAGCTTTTGCCACCTCCTCTTTCAGATCTTCTCGTGGATCCTCCTTTAATCCTCTTATTCGCAATGCAAATTCCATATCTCTATATTGTAAGATGGTAACTTCATCCTCTGTTATATAAATCTTATTTTCAACTTTGACAACTCTGCTTTCTAGTTTTTCAGTGTTTTCCACAACTTCATCCATCCGGTCATCCAAACGTTCAATATGTGTAGCTAACCCTTGAAGTGCAAGCAATATATCTTCCCTCATTTCTCTATTTTTATTCTCCAGAAGGTCAGCCATCTCCTCCTTTATTTTACTGTCAAGGAGATCAGCCATCTCCTCCTTTATTTCTTGTATTGCTTGCTTTAAAGCATCTTGAATATCTTTAAGCGTAAATGCAGGTGGTGGAGGAGAAGGTGGGGGGGATTTAGGTTTAGATTGCACTGCACGCTGTACTACAGTCGAAGAAATTGTACTTTTAGGAACAGCAGAAATTCCTAAACGCTTTGAAGCCATTTCCTGCTTGTATAAATCCACTTCTTATAAGTTTCACTATCCCCTTAAACTTTGTTACCAATTGTATCTCTTTCTTAACACTGTCCTTTCAAACAAACAAAAAACAGCATTCCGGCGCCATTTTTCCCCCTATAAGTCAACTTAAAATATGGAGAAGATTATTTCTCGCCGAGTTAAAGATTCCAGCACTTGCAATTTTAACTTCTCCTGGTCAGCTCTGTCTGCTTTTAAATTACTCACAAGTCCCTTTAAAATGCAGATGTGGATGCGGCGTCTTGCTTTGCTTCTGAAGCTCAGGGCGAAGGCGTCCTGGAGTGCGGAGAAAGCCTCGGGCTCCAAGGGAACTCTCACCCTCCAACCTCCAAATAATTAAGGAGGTCTAGGGGAGCTCTACCTCTACCCGAGGAAAACTCTCCTCCCCCTCTTCTCCCGAGAAAGGAGGTTTTCAAGCCGCAGGACAGCTGATTTTCGCTGCCTCCTCAACTTTTACACAATCACAGGGCTGGCAGCCTAAAAAAAAGCCGCCATCAGTGCAGCATCACCACCGGATATTAGATTGATATCCCTGGAGGAAAGCTAGGGTACAAATGGAACAAATGCTTCATGGATTATCCCATTTTAATTTCATAACATCCTTGTGTGAGGTAGCTTTGGTTAAAATTTCCCAGAATTGTCCATCCAAACCTATTTTTCTAATAATTATCTCTATATTTGAAAGAGAACCCATTTTTGAGAAGCAAAATGCCTATATGTTAATACACATACACATACACACACAATGGCAGCATGTTCCAAATTCACCAAGATGAGTGTGAAAGTATGTATCCCAAAGGTGCTTTTTCACAAGGCAACTAGATTTTCTTGTTTTTCTTTGACGATGTTTCACTTCTCACCCAAGAAGTTTCTTCAGCTCTGACTGAATGATGGGGAATGGAAGGATTTATACTCCTTGCAGACAGCTGGTCATTTGCATTCTTTTAGAGAGTCATTGAGGCCACCTGGAGGCTTATCTGTCGTCAGGGTCACTTGAGTTGTGCAAATGGGTGTGGAGCCTTCTTGGAACTGTTGAAACGACTGTGTTGTAGACTGGAGATAGATGATGTTGTATCCCTCCCCCTCTGTTGAGAGAGGGCTGTTCAGTTTGACATAGATGACCTCTTTGACCCCCTCTTTTAAACCAGCGGTCCTCTCTGTCCAAAATGTGGACTTTGCCGTCTTTGAAAGAGTGGCCTTTGTCTTTTAAATGCAGATGGACTGCTGAATCTGGTCCTGATGGGTTTGTTCCATGTTGTGCCATGCGTTTATGAAGTGGTTGTTTACTGCACATGGTTTACTGCATTATACTGCATATACCATGTTGTTCAGTTTGTATCTGGGTGTTTTATCCTTGGGGTGGACAAGCTTCTGCCTTAGTGTATTTGTGGGTTTGAAGTGTGCACATACCAGTATGTTGTGTTGGCTGAGAATCCTGAGTTTTTCCAATATTCCCGCAATGAATGGAATTACTACGTTGCTTCGTTGTTTGTTTTCTTCTTTGTCTGTTATGGAGCAGCTCCTGACAGGTCTTTTTTGGGATTTGATGAAGGCTCACCTGGGATAGCCGTGGATTCTGAGGGTTTCCTTGATATGTTTTAGTTCTTTTTCTTTCCCATCTTTGCTGGTAGGCAGGCTTTCAGCTCGGTGGTGTAAGGTTCTGATAACTCCCATTTTGTGCTCCAGTGGGTAGGAGAATACTGATCTGTGTGTGGGGATTTTCTTAAACTTCAATGTTAAGGCTTCTGTCTTCCTTAATGTGTACTGCACAGTCCAGGAAGGCCAGACTATTTTTCTTAACATGTTCTGGACATGTTAAGGGCAATTCAGAAATAAACCACCATTTGATTATCAATGACAGAAACTCGCAATATAGAATTTTTATTATACACATTAGAAAGCTACAACATTACATTACTTTTTGACATAATCACCATTCAAATTGAGGCATTTGTCATAATCTCCTACTAGGTTTGAAATTCCCTAGTAGTTGCTCGGCGCCAATCTGGGCTATTGGGGGTGTGTGATCAAAAACATCCCAACGGAACTGCTTCAAAAGTTTTTGGGTGTGTATAGCAGTGTGCGGGCGAGCATTATCATGAACCAACACCACTCCAGAAGTCAGCATGCCCCGAAGCTTGTTATGGATGGCTCGTCTGGGTTTTCGTAACGTTTCACAGTAGACTTCTGAATTGATAGTCGAACCACGCCCATGAACTTCACTAGCAGTATTCCTTTAGCATCTTCACATTTGGTGGGATTTTCTATGGCACCACTTCCGGTGTGGTGTTGGTTCACAATAATGCTCACCCACACACCGCCAGACGCACCCAAGAACTTTTGAAGCAGTTTCATTGGGATGTTTTTGATCACACACCCCCATAGCCCAGATTTGGTGCTGAGTGACCACTACTAAGAAATTTCAAACCTTGTAAGATGACAAGTGCCTCAGTTTGAATGGTGATTATGTCAAAAAGTAATGTAATGTTGTAGTTTTCTAATGTGTCTAATACAAGTTCTGTATCTGCGAGAGTCTGTCATTGATAACCAAATGGAGATTTATTTCCGAATTGCCCTCGTTATATATAGTATATTAATTACAAAGGTCAGTTTCAATTTCGTGCCCCTCTGCAGGCCTTTTAACTCCTGGTGCATCCTGTATTTCCCAAAGTCAGTCTGCCCCTTTTATCATTCTCTTCTGATTGTGCATTAGACAGCTGTTAGGAAGCTTCAGCATTTCTGTCAGGCACATGGCATGCCCATAGAAGCAGAATAGGTAAAATGTTTTAACTGATGAGCAAAAGGCTAGTTCTAAATACCTACGATCTCCCTCTTAGCAATTCCCTTTGGACAGAGCTGAGTGCTTACATTATGTTTGGTTCCAGTTAGTGAGCAGAAGATGGCGCTTTGGGCTTTTCCTTGAAAGCTGGAGCAAAAAAAAGGGTGAAAGGGTATTTGATCACTAAGAGTTCAGTAATCCAATTTCTCCAGACTGGCTTCATAATGAGAGCTCGTAATTCATTCTGTCACTCCAGTATGTAATAAATGCATCTTTTAAGTGACACCCAGGGCTGGCTTTTAAAGCAAGAGGCTAATTAAATACGCTGTACATGAAGCTGATAGCATCTGAAAGAGCTGCAGATTAACTTAGCTGACATTAAGTGAGGAGCCATTGGAAGAGCAGAAGTTAGTTCATCACATCACTGCACTACAGCCCAATTTTAGACTAATAATCTCTACTTTCCCCTGGAACAATCTGCTAGCAACAGAATGACTGAGAATCAATAAAAAGTTGAAGGCTAATGTGCCCATTACATGAATAAATTGCTAAGATGCAACAGTTACTGGGCTGTAGAGGTTTATTTTTAAGGTTAGAGACCTCAAGCCCACAATTTATAGTAAAAGTGATTCAGCCAGAATAATTTTTGATCCCGGCAGAGCATTTTGCAAAAGTAGACCGTCCTATGTGATTATAATGCTAAACAAATTTGAAACACCAAAAGGAATGGAAAAGTCCTTTACAGTTAGTAATGAACGCATTTAACTGTGTTTTGCATTACATCTTGATGGGTATCCATATACATCTCTCATGTTTCCAGATTCCTCTTCATTTAAGTGTAACTAGATTACGTTTAATCTTAGATTATTACTTTGATTGGTTCATCAGCATGATTCTAGTGCTGGCTCTTACAGCATGCTGGAACTTCTGCAGGCAGGTCTTTTCCCTCCTCATTAATGTGGTTTGCCAGAAAGCTAAGCCAGGAGAATGTGAAGAAAGCATGTCAATCACATGGTGCCAGGTAGCCTTTTGGAAGGCTTTGCAAGTCAGTTTTGCTTCCTTGATGGGCAAGGACATAATTATATTTACTTTTAAGTACCTTAGCACCTGGTCTTTATTATTTTCTGTTTTCTTGCCACTATCTATGTATTTAAACAGCATTTGAAAAATTATGTTTTATCCAAAACCTTTATCTATGCTCTGTCCACCATCTTTTACTTTCTTTTCTTAGGGGTTTTGTTTATCTATCTATCTATCATCTATATCTATATCTATCTATAAATAAAAATGTAAATGTTCATTTGTTCAAAATCTTAAATCTCCGAAAGTTCTTCACCGATTGCTTTGAAATTTTGACACAACGTTGCATTCGAATACGCGCGTGTTTTTATATACCTACTATTATATAGATGTCACACCTGTGACAGGTAGAGAGAGAGAGAGCGAGAGAGAAACAAGAAAGAAAGCGATGTTTAAAAGAAATCAGGCAGTGGTCTCGCCACCCTGTGTCTCAATTTTAGTAGAATATCTGCAGGGGGGACAAGCATTGTGAAATTAAACATATTAGAAACGTGCGCTTTCTCTTTTCTTTCTTTTCCATTTAACCAGACTGAGCCACAGCAACGCGTGGCTGGGTACAGCTAGTTTTTAAATGAAAGCTAAGGGACAGATTTGTTGGTTTTATTTAAGACAGTCTTCAGCCCTTAGTGATTGTGAAAGTGGGATGATGCAAGACCCTCTCCCACTAGCTTGAATGAATCCAGAGATATTGTTAGGATCTAAGTAATTTCAAAGTAGCATGTGCATTAGATCCTTAATGATACAGTGCGGTTAGCAAATCAACTATTAAAACTCCAAAATAGTCATCACTGTGCCAAAGACTAGAAGCTTATACTTTCACAGAAGCATGTTAAATTTAGCCATACTCCCGCATTTACGATATGGGAAAATTAACTTTGAAACAAAAGTGCAGAACCACACTTACACAAGCATTATTATTTGCAATTTTGAAATGCCATTCCTGCCATTCTTAGCAAGGAGTGCCATACAGATGCACAGTCACACCTGTTCCCAACACGGGAAGGCAAAGACAAGCACAAGCACATGTAGCAAGAAGTTGGTGGCACAGCTGAAAAAGGTGTACGTTCAACCTCATATGAGCCTTTACATTGTCATACATTAACACAGTGGTTCTCAACCTTTTTAATGCTGCGACCCCAACCGGTCGTAAGTCGAGGACTAAACCGGTCGTAAGTCGAGGACTAAACCGGTCATAAGTCGAGGACTTTCCCTGCCCGGGAGTGCCGGGCATGCGTGGTTCCGCCCCCTGCGCCGGCCGAGGCGTAGCTGGCAAGCGGCAGAGACGGAGCAGGCCGACCACCAGCTGGCCCACCCCAAGGGAGGTAAGGCACCCGCCGGAAAAGGGGGAAAAAATGGCGGACAAAAAAAATGGCGGACAGCCTTGCTTGGTGACCCCCATGAAATGGTCGATCGACCCCCAAATGGGGTCCCGACCCACAGGTTGAGAACCACTGCATTAACACAACTAAAGCTAGCAAGCTTCATCAGGAAAATATTGAAAGTCTACAATATTTTGTAGTCTACAATGTCCACAGTCTACAATGTCCCATCAGTGATAGTAAGAGTGCAATCCCCCTGTGCACTATTTTTATGAAATGCTCAGCAAAGAGAGAAAGGTAGAGAGACCATGGGCTGTATGTACGTAAGTAAAAACCTCTAACCCCCTACAAGGGTAGTGTAAGCAATCAGACATTATAGTTTTGCTTCAGAAATAAAGTTTTATAGCCAAATCAAAACAAAAACAAAAAAAACAGGGCAGAGAAGATAAATAGATTAGATTTTGCTCCCCAAATCTTATTTTTCACATTCCCACTTATGGCAAGACTCTATACCATTTTAGACAAATGGCTGTCCAATCTCTTCTTAAAGACTTCTCGTTTTGGAGCTTTCACCGCTTCTGGAGACAGGTTGTTCCACTGGTTAATTGTTCTCACTGTCAGGAAATTTCTCCTTAGTTCTAGGTTGCTTCTCTCCTTGATTAGTTTCCACCCGTTACTCCTTGTCCTGCCTTCAGGTGCTTTGGAGAATAGCTTGACTCCCTCTTCTTTGTGGCAGTCCCTGAGATATTAGAACACTGCTACCATGTCCCCCCTCATCCTTCTCTTCATTAAACTTATATTCAGAACTGTATTTTTGAAGAAGGTTTATAACACATTTGTGGATTTGGCATTTATTTAAATGAAGAAGCAGAACCCGATTTTTTAAAGAAGAGTAATGTGATGAATAAATGATCCGAAGTGTTTTCCTACCTTCCACAGGTAGATATTTCCTATCGTCTGTTGGCTCATTTAAAAAAAAAACATATAAAAAGTTCCTGGAGAAGATAGTGAAATTTTGAACTGCCGTTTTCTTTCCCTATTATAAAATAATTTTATTTATTTTTATATGATGCAGACCGGCGGACACAGGTATACAATGTAAAACAGAAATATTCTTTAGTACTGCTAAAGAACGGGATATATAGTAGTCATCTTTAAAAAGCTTCAGAACTGATTCTGAATAATACAAGTCATATGTTTGAAACTCCAAACATTCCCTGTGGGCAAATTCAATTTAATTAGTACAGAGTAATAATGCAGAGTAATATTTTAGTCCTGGCAATGGAGCAGATAATTAACCCTACATCCAACCTAATCGCCTTTACTAAAGACATCTCAGGTGCCAAGATAAGGAGACGGGTAAAGAAGTGACCTCACGTTGCTTTGCGGAGAAGCAGGCTTGACTGATCATGCTTTCTGTTATCCTGCATTGAGCCACGTTGTTGTTTTCATTTCATCTACTTTCACATAATATGCTTAGTGAAGTAGGATGGAAATATTTTTTTTCTAACCAGATGTAAATATATTGTACTTCCCCTTACAAAACTTTGAAGTTGCTAACAAATTGTCCATCAGCATGAAAGCAAAGGTGAAAATGAAGGTTTGGTCAAACATAAGACTTATATTGTTTACAATAACTTATATAAACCACTGAGAAATACCTTGCTTTTCTGAAGAAAAGTAGTATGTAATCAACTGACTGTATGTTGGACCAACCGTGATTCATTTTATTTGTTATTATGCTCTTATTTTAATGTCTGTTCTGTACTTTTTATTTATTTAAGGATATATGTTTGGGATGTCTATATTCTCTCTTTCTGATGCGCACAAAAAAACATACAATACAACGTATTAGAAATTAGCTATATGTTGTGCCATCAATAACACCTTCATTAATTACAAAGCTAACATGTATGCATGACCAAATATGCCTATTTCAATTTCTAATATAATTTTTTAAAATTTTATAAGAGAAGCTCTTCTTTCCTGGATGCAAAAGATTGGATAAGAGCCTTCCATGGTGTAAATTGAACATATTTTGAAAATTAGTTTACATTTGGATTAACTAATCTTAATAAATATGCAAACACTTTCTTTTCCTTGTATAAATGTCATGCAACTTTATATCGTTTAGGAAATCATTAAAAATATGATTGTTCTCCCAGGTTTTGGGGACAAGGTGATTATGGAGCCCCCTTTTGTTATGTTTTGTCATATTTTGCTCTGGTAGTTTAGGGTGGATATTTTATTCCTCCAGTCAGTTGTGTTCTTTATTTGCTGGGGTTTTTTTTAATTGGAAGCTACCCGAAGTTGTCTTAAGAGTTGGACAGCCTCAAAATCTGACAAATAAATAAGTAAAAGGATAGCCTGTAATGGGTGTGCAGATTATAGGGAGCAGTTTTGTTTAAATTTCTGATTTAAATTTGGATTTCTGATCTGGGCACCTTAGGTACAAGTTGACAAAGAACGCAAAAGATTTTAGAGAAGAACGCTGTGGCTCATTAGGATCACCTGCCTTCTGCTGTAGAAGACATTGTTCCACACCAGTGCTTGACTGCCAGACTAGTTGCCTTTTACTGGTAGTCAGCAGTGGTGGAGTTTCTTTTAGAGTACAAAATGTCTTAAGCTAGCCCTGATGTTATTATATAATATCCCCAAAAAAACCATTATTTATTTATTTATTTATTTATTTAATCAAATGTACGTGGCCATCCATCTCACACAAGGTGACTCGGGCAGTGTGCAATAAAACCAACAATTAAAACATAATATAAAAACCACTTAAAATAGTTGATTCCTTGTTCACTGGCAGAAAGGAACCATCTTTGATATGATGTGCAGAGACATCAAAGGGAAACTTTGCAAACAAAAATTTAGTATGCGTAAAGGACCCTTTCTTAGAACATGAAAGCAGTCATATCTTTCTGGAAGTCTTGGGGCAGTGATTTCAGAGATGGTCCTCGGATGTCTGTAAATGCATATGCACAGGCAATGCTTTTGACAGTGAAATGTCTGTACAGGCATACACAAGTGCAGACAAACAAGCAGCCTTGAAGTAGCCATGTTGAACCCTCCAAAGGACATGGCTGCTTCAAGAGTTTGAGGCAGGATGCCTTGTTTGCACTTAATATGTTTTTTTGAAACACCCTTTTCCGCTGCTTTCTCCAACCCTAATTTTTGGTTCTTCTATGTTCTACTCAAGTGTGTGCCGCAAAACATACTAATGCATTAGTGTGAGAAATAACGACACGCCCAAAGCTACACTATGACTCTATGTCCTGAATCCATCCTTCCAACCTGATTATAAGTGCATTAGAGTTTTAGTACTCTAAGATCATTGTCTTCATTTGCAAAAGGCTGCAAATAGTTTTTTAGACATCCATTCTGTGTTCATTATTATTTGTGCCTAAAGAAAGTAGAAAAGGCAAGAGAAAAAAACCCTCTGCTCTTTCCGTGGAAACATTTTCCTTTCTTTTAGCCAGTTGTTATTGAAGGGGGGGAAATTTATCAAAGCCTGCAAAATGGCCTATTTAGTGTGAT
>NW_015388162.1:361696-363538 GCF_001527695.2 Protobothrops mucrosquamatus | reverse complement strand
GAGCTGCTGCAGGGGAGGGGGGCCGGCCCCATGTCCCACAGCTGGGAGGGAAGCCCCAAAGGCTGGCGGGCCCCAGTTGTGCTGGGCCAAGATGCCCAGGGCTTCCCGGGGCTGTCCGGCCAGAGGGAGCTTCTCTGGGCATCTCCAGTCAGGCTCTCGCTTCCCAGAAAACAACGGAAGCTCTTCCTGGCCTGCGAAGTCAAAAACCGGGTTCCATCCTCCCCTGCCAGCCGCCTTCGCCATGTTTTGGTGCTCGGGCAGGGAAGAGACCGGGTCTTTGTTTTCACAGGCCCAGCCATGGAGGATCCGGCCCACTCGCAGGAGTCCCAGGAAAGTAAGTCCTCCCTGGATTGGGAATCACAGTGACCGGAGCACTTGGAGAGGAAGGGCAGCGTCCTTCTTCTTACGCTCTGCACCGGTCCTGGGTCCAGGCTCTCAAGGGAGGGGAGGGTCCACCAGGCTGTGGGTTAGGGCTGGCCGGAGGGGGGAGGGGTGGTTAGTGGGTATAGAGCCAGGGGTCCTGTGTTTGAATCGTGCTCTGCTCTGTTCCCTTGCTAGGCTTGGACCATGAAGGCGATTCGGAAGAGTCCCTGACATCCCCAGATAAGTGTCCCTGGCTCGGTCCGCCTCTTGCCCCCCCTTGAAAGAGCAGACTGCGAATCGGGGGTTGACCAAACCCTTCCAGGGTAGCCACCTTCCCACCAGGTGGGGGAAAAGAGGCTTTGGGTTCGCCAGGTGTGTGAAGGCCAGGCCGGGCCTTGCATCCCTTCGGTTGTCTCTGCGGCTGCTGAGGGTCTTTCCGCCAGGGGCCCCCGGCACCCAGGGATGGCCGAGTCGGTGGCCCAGCATTCATGCCTTTACTTTGGAGGCAGAGCACAGGGGCCCTGCTTCCACTGGCAGGAAAGGTCTCCAGGGCTTGGATTGGCAGAGCTCCGGTTGGGGAGGGGGCTCTTGGGGGTGAAAGCCAGCTGTCCTGAGCCCTCCAGGAGGGGGATCGCAGGGACGCCCCCCCCGGAGCCCCTTCTCTTGAGAGGACTGCCCAGCGGTGCAGGGCAAGGTAACGAGGGTCTTTTCTCCTCCACAGGCATGTGAGGAGGGCTGCTGCCACCTCTTCCCGCCCTTCTTGAGGATCCTGAGATGCCCCAGCTGACCGCGAGGACCTGCCTGCTCCTGCGCTGTCTAACCCATCACTCGGCCCTTCCCGGGTTCCTGCCCCAGCTAGGCACAGAATAGGGATGTGTTTGTGTGTGAGTGTGTGTGTGCGTACAACGTGGGAGAGAAGACAACAGCACCAGCCTGTTCCTCTGACGAGGTGGCATTATCCTGTCTTCTAAAACAGGGGTCCCCAACCGTGGCCACTTTATGACTGGTGGACTTCGACTCCCAGAATCCCTGAGCCAGCATGAACTTCTGAGCATGGCCGGCTCAGGAATTCTGGGAGTTGAAGTCCACAAATCATAAAAGGGGCATCATCCCCACCCCCGCTCTAAAGCATAAACATCTATGTGCCCCAGTCCCTTCCCTGTCGGCGCTTGGGGGCAGCGGCACCACAATGGGCCTTTGGGAGGAAATAAGTGGCCACCAGCCGAGTCCCCGGACGGCAAGTAATCCACTGTCCTCACTCGATTTCTCTGCTGCCCACCACGTCCCTGGCTGGACCACCTGAGGGTGGGACAGAAGGAAACGGGCCAGGAAATGGGGGGGCCAGGCCTGCAGACGGTAGGGGGAGGCCAGGCAATCTGGCACAGAGCCTTAACGGCTCAACTTCCAGGATGGAGACGAGACACCCCCCCCAGGGCTACAGAGGGGTCTCCCCCCGATTGACAAGTGACCCCCTTAGGA
>NW_015388162.1:356963-361251 GCF_001527695.2 Protobothrops mucrosquamatus | reverse complement strand
CCTGTTTTTTTTTTTTGTGTGTGTGTGTGTGTGTGTGCATGTGCTCTAGGTCTTCCCTTGACCCCTGTAGAGGTGGTGGTGGGCTCTGCCTTTGCTCTTGCTGGCTGCTCGTTGAGCCCCTCCCCTTCTGTAAGACGCGCAGCCTTTGTAACCAATAAAGACGTACAAACCGCTGTCGGTCTCAGTGTTGCCCCCCACTCCCTAGCCAGGAAGGTGCTATCCTGTGCCCCCCCCCATGGGCACCCACCCCACAGCCTGGCAAGGCCCACCTAACAGCCCTTGGGAGGGGGATAAGGGGACATCCTGATCCGAGATTTTGCCCTCAGATCCCCAGCATGTGGAACTCGTGGCCACACCGTGGCCTGTGATGCAGGGGAGTGGGCTTCTGTGGAGGGAAAGGGGGCCCTCCGAGTTCTGCCGTCCTCTTGCATCACACACTGTCCAGGTTTGCCCACTGAGGTGGTGGCCACAAACCCTGCCCCGCGAGTTAAAAAAGGGCCGTGAATCCTGGCCAGGCCAGGCCCCTCCAACTGCAAGGGGGGAGGGGGTTTGAGTGGGGGGGGGCTAAGGAACAGCCACACGCAGCTCCTCATCCCAAGAGGCTCCGTGATGGGCCTCCAGGTGAGGCTCGCCCTTCACCAACATCCCTTCCCAAGCGCTGTGGCTCCCTTGGGCAGGCCGGACCCTCACGCTTCCCCCTCCAGATCGGCCCTGAAGGGGCCCGGGGCCCTCCCCCTGCTCCCTCGGGCCCAGCTGCCCCCTGGGGGGGGGCTGAGGGACTAAGACGGCCCAGGTCTTCATGGGATGGGAGCCATGGGCCGACCCAGCTCTTCTCTTCGCTTCCAAAAAGAGAGGGCTGAAGGCAGGCTGGGCTCCTTTGCTGAAGGGGCCACCGAGGGGCTCCAGGGCTGCCCGAAGGGGGATCACAAGGGAGCCCCCCCTTGCCGCAGTGTCTCGGCCCAGCACCCTGCTTTCCTGGCAGCTGCGATGGGCTGCAGGGGCCGAAGGGCAGAGCCCAGCCAGGCAAGGCAAGGCCGGGCCTCCTCCGGAGCGGTCTCAGGATGGCGCTGGGCGTCCAGGGTTAGGCAGACCCGAGGACGGGAAAGGCGGCTGGGAACCTGGAACCGGCGGAGGCTCCCTTCGGATAGGCTGCCCAGGGATGCACCCGCCTGCCGCCCTTCCTGCTGGGGGGGGGCACCTGCCAGCCTGGCCCATGGAAGAGGCAACGAAGTGCCCCACGGCCAGAGGCCGCAGGTGGGCAGTTAGTCTGGGAAAGCTGGGATTGCACCGAGAGGGGAGGAGCCTGGCTCCCACTTCCGTGACCCCTGAGTGCCGGGGGGGCGCCCCTTTGCCAGAATCCTTGAAGGGGGGGCAGCAGAGGATTCTGCAGGAACTTCTCAGAGACGCAGTGGGGCAAGTTAGACGCCCCAGGCTTGAGGGAAGAGGGCGGTGGGCTCGGGATGCAGACCCCAAAAGAGTAAACCAAGGACACCGGGGGGGGAGGTTATTCCCAAGGAGGCTGTTGGATTGGGACCAGGCCCCCCCCGCTGGGCCGGCCTTCTCAGAAGCTCCCCCAAAGAGCCAGCCGTTCCCAAACCCCCCCAGAACTCCAGGAGAAGGGTGTCCGAGGCGACAAAGCGGATACCGGGAGGGGCCGTTCCGTAGAGATATAGATATATTTGAGCACGTATATATAGATATTTATATTGTGAGAGAAGAGAGAGGGAGGGGCAGGGAGCGTCTTCTCTTATGTAAAAATTCAAAATACAATTTTTCTAGTAACAATCAAAATGTAAATGTACAAACCCTTCACTGCTAAGCCAAGGGAAATAAAATAAAACCCCACGGGGGGAAAGTGGCGGGTGGGGAACCTTCTTGCGGGGGTCCCCAGGAGGCAGGGCTGCAGCCGTACCCCAGAGGTCCCCCCCCTTCCAGCCTTCGGCCGCTGCTTGGAGGAGCCACGGAGTCTCTCGGACAGGCCAGGAGGGTGGGACCGCCACGCAGGCGAGGAGGCCTGGCGAGCAGCGGAGGCGAACGTCCCGTGGCCCCCACGGCCCCAGCCACGCCCCTCCGAGCCCGGTGCTGCCCCGGGCCGCTCTCTCCAAAGCCGGCCCCACAACACCCCCCGTGGGAAGCGTGCGCACAACGGCCCTCTTGTCCCGAAGGAGCTGGCCCCCGCCGGGCAGGGCAGAGGGAGGCCGCGGCAGGCCTTCCCAGCTGAGCTCGGCCTTAGGAGACCGCGGGGTCCTGGGGCTTGGGGTGCTCCGTCCCAGAGAGCAGAGAGAGGCTGGGGTCCTCCAAGCCATCCTCTCCCTCGGGGAAGCCGGGTCCTTCCCCCAGCTCGAAGAAGATGGGCACGTCCGCACTGCCCACGTCCACCGTGTTGGAGTCCACCAGGAAGAGGGGCTGGGCCGTGTAATGCACCAACTGTTTGCCTGGCAAGGCAGAGAAAGGGGAGGGGGGGAACTCGGATCAGAGGGGAAGGCAGCCTCCAGTGGCCCCAGGAGCCCCCACGGCAGGGCTGGAGAGGCAGGAGAACCTCTCCACCCGTGGACCCCAATGCAGCCACGCTGGCTCAGGAATTCTGGGAGCTGAAGTCCACGGCTGGCAAAGGGGCAGTGAAGGCTGCCCAGCCCTGCCCCAGAGGGTCCTCCACAGGGCAGGGGGCGACGGGCGCATACAGACCTTTCCGCTTGCCCGCCCTGGGGCCACCCGGGGTCTTCCCAGACAATGTGCCCCCTGCCCCAGCTGCCCCCCCCCGTGCTGGGCTACGCTCGGGACCAGCATTCAGAGCCCGGTGCCCACCTGCGTCTGCCGTGGCGTCTTCCCCCTCGGCTGGCTTCTGCGGCTCCTGCGAGGAGAGGAGCTCCTGGATCTGCAAAAGGGCCCCCCAGGGGTGAGAGGCCAGGGTGTGTTTGTGGAGGGGGGGCAGCCTGAGGGCAGACCCCTCCCTCACAGGTTCCCCCAGGCAAGAGACCACCTGCCCGCCCTGATCTGGGGAAACACAGCCCCCTCCCCCACATCCTTTCCTTCCTCCCTCCTGCTTAGAGCAGGACCCCCTTTGGCCATGGGTCACTTCCTGGTGGTGGGGGGGCGATGAGCGTGCCCCCAGGGACCCCCACGGAGAGGGAAGCCTCTGGCGACTGGCCTATAAGCAACGGTCACATCTATCCGGTCAGCGGCTGGAAAGACCAGAGGTCAGCCTTCTCCGAAGGGAAAGAAGCCCCCCCCTGTGAGCAAGGGAGGACAGAGGGGGCTGGGCTCGAAGGGGCTGATCAGGGCCTGCTGGGGGGGGGAGGAGGGGGTCTCTGCAAAGGCAGACTCACGCTGGCCAAGCTGCTGTCCAGATCCGGCAGGTTCATGTCCGTCACCCCCATGGAAGGGCTGAAGAGCTGTCGGAAGGGGAGGGGAGCCAGGGTTAGGGAGGAGGGTCCCCTCACCCCAAAGCCCAACCCCTGCCCAGGGCTCCCAGGGGAGGCCTTACGTCCAGCAGGGCGCTGGTGTCCACGCTGAAGCTGTGGGTGGTCAGCATGGTCTGCAGGTGGTCCAGGCTGGAATCGATGGTCTCCAGGTGCTCGCTCAGCTCGTTCCTGGGGAGGCAAAAGGGCACCTGGTGGGGCGGGGGGGGGAGGGCAGAGCATGCCACGGCCCCTCTGGGCACTCCTGCCAACGCCACCTGCCTGTCGTTCCTGCTCCGGGATCTTTTGTGTGTGGGGGAGGGATGAAAGCACTGAGAAGGCCACGGCCTGGGCTCACCCCCCCTCCAAAGGGACCCCTCCCCACCTGCCACCAGCCGCCCCTTGTGTTGTTTGTGCCTGTGCCACCCAAGGGCATGTTCCACGAGGGCTGCCTGGGGGTCCCTGCATCCACGTGCAAGAGGGCACTCAGCAGAACCGCTCTGCAGTTGTAGGCCCTCCCGGGAACCAGCAGAGACCCAAGGAGGTAAGGGGGGGGTCTGGGAGGAGGGGTCTACAGACTATGCCCGGGGCAGGGGGGGGAGCCTGGACCAGGCCCCCCCAGGGCGTGAAGATGCCAGCTGGACCCGTAACAGCTGCTTGAGCTGCCCAGAGTCCCCTTCTCAGCTAGTCAGCTTCAGCGAGACCACCAAGCAGGGGGGCCTGGACACTCCCTGCCGTTCACCTCTCCGTCTCTGCCAACGGAAACAGCCCCCTCCGGAGAGCCACCGGGAGAGCTCCAGGCTTGGAAGATGTAAGACCCCCTGCCTTGGGTTCAAGTCTGCCCACGCCAGCCAGTTTGCAAGTCCCCAAGCCCCAGGAATGGCTGCCCT
>NW_015388162.1:347009-354580 GCF_001527695.2 Protobothrops mucrosquamatus | reverse complement strand
TAAAAGTTGCCAAGGCCGGACAGCCCTGGGCTACGGCAGGGGGGGGTGGGCCAGAGAGGGGAGGGGACCCTCTGCCCCGGGCGTGATGCCCCACACTCACTTGTCCAGGCAGGCCACGCTGAGGCACTTCTCCTGGGGCTGCGCTGGGCTGCCCTGGGTGGGGGGGGCCGTGGCCGAAGTGCTGCTGGGCTGCTCCTCCTGGAAGATGGAATCGATGAACGTGGAGGGCGAGAGCGGGGGGCCCACGGGGCTGACGTCCTCTGCGGAGGGGCTGCAGGAGGGGCTCGGGGGCTCTTCCTTGATACGGACCAGGGGGCTGCTCCTAAGGCAGGCCGGGAGAGGAGGAAAAGAGGAGAGAAGCAATGAAGGCAGGCAACTGGCCGGGCGGAAGACCGGGGGCTTTGAGGACGAGGCTTGTGGCTGCAGGCACGAATGGGAAGGGTCCCACCACCACCACCACAGAGTTGCCACCCCCCAACTCTCCTCTCCTCAAGAGCTGGCAAAGGTGTCAGCCCTTGGGGGGGGGGTCTGAAGGGGGAGGGCAAACCCTGGGGGCAGATAACAGAATAACACAAATGGCTGTCCAGTCTCTTCTTGAAAACCTCCAGTGTTGGAGCACCCACAACTTCTGGTGGCAAGCAATTCCACTGGTTAATTGTCCTCACTGTCAGGAAATTCCTCCTTAGTTCCAGGTTGCTTCTCTCCTTGATTACTTTCCATCCGTTCCTTCTTGTCCTTCCCTCTGGTGCTTTGGAGAATAGCTTGACTCCCTCTTCTTTGGGGCAGCCCCTGATATACTGGAACACTGCTATCATGTAACCCCCTCGTCCTTCTCTTCGTTAAACTAGACATATCCAGTTCCTGCAATTGTTCTTCATATGTTTTAACCTCCATCCCCCTGATCATCTTTGTTGCGCTTCTCTGTACTCTTTCTAGAGTCCCAACATCTTTTTTACATCGTGGCAACCATGGAGATGGAGATGTACGTCCAGTGTTGACAGCAGAAGTTCCAGAATGGGAAAAAGAGAGCAGAACTGACCCATTTTGGCAAGCGGCCGTCTCCCCTTTTACAAGCAGGAGCTCCTGTGTGGCCATGACACGCATGCTGTGGCTCCATCCTCTGGCAGCGTGAGGGTTGGGGGAGAGGAAGCAGTAGGGGGCTGGGGTCCTGAGGACCCTGAACCCAGTGAACATGGGCAGGGGACCAAGCAAGTCGTTGCCCTACCAAGGGGCTGAGAGTGCAGAGCGCAGACTATGCTCCTTTAGGCAGGATTCCTGGCCCCAGAGTCCCCCTGAGGCTGAGCAGCATGGGGCCAGGGCTTCTGGGCACATGATGGAAACCAGCGTCAGAGCCACCGACGAGTGACAGGAGCAAAGCTCACCCATCCAGCTGGGATCCTGGGGCCGCTCTGCTGAGAGACATGGTCACCAACGGGATCGGGAAGAGAAAGCCACAAAGCGACCTGGAACCGGCAATCAAGCCGTGCCAAACCTTTGAACCAATTTTCCTTTCCTTGCTGGAAAGTGGAGGGGGATAACTGCTCGGCTCCCCCCTCTGGGTGCAGATGCAAACTCCGACACAGCACCCCCTCCCCCCCAGGAACCTTCTGAGGAAAGGAGGGGGGGCAGCCTGGCCTTCCCCCCCTGCCCAGAGAAGCCACCTACCTCTCCTCCTCAAAGCTGCTGCTGCTGGGGCAGGGGGACGGGCTGGACTGGGCCAGTTCGGTCACGTCGGAGATGATGGGGCCGGAGTCAGGAGAGTAGAGCTTGGGGCCGCCGTACGCTGGGGAGGACGCCTGCAATGAGAATGGGGGGGGGGAGAAAGATGGGTCTTTGCCCCGCCAGCCATGGGCCAAGAGGCAGCCCCTCCCTCCCTCCCTCCCCAAGAGGCGAGTGAAGCACAGGGGCCCCCTTCCCCACAGGGGTCTTTTCAGCAGGGGCCCTGTAGAGGTAGGGGCCAGGTAGAGGTCGGGAGCAGCAAACTGCCCCCTCCAAAGCCTGTGTGCCTCTTCTCTCTACAGGATCTCATCCCTTCACATCACCATGGCAATGTGGGAAAACTACCCCAGGCTGGTCCAATGACTTCACCTGCCTGATATCAGCTAGGTTACACCAACAGGATGTTGCAGCAAACTGCTCCCTGTTTGGGGCCTCCTGGCTTGTATATTCTTAAGGACTGGTAAGGAGTTGAACCAATAAAATGCTATTGCCATGTTAAACTTTTGCTGCTTGGAAAACTGTATCAAAGAATAAACGCTGCAAAGGCGGTCAGCCATATTTGCACCCTGCAATGGCGGAGCACTGATTCCTTCAGGGCCCCTTCCTTGCCCCCACTCCTCCCTCCAGCAGAAACTCTGAGAAACTGCCCCTGCCCCGGGAAATCCCTTGGCGATTCAGCTGGAGAAGAGGACGGAGGAGGCCCGAAGGAGGGCAGGCGGGCAGAACCCAGTCAGAAGAGGGAAGGTGGGCTGGCAGGGGAGGCCAGGAGGGACCCTGGCGGGAAGAGAGGCGGAAAGGCCGGGCTCAGACCACAGGCTTAAGGCCGGGCCTGGATGAAGGGAACACAACTCCCGGGCCGGCACAACGTGGGAAGGGAGCTGCATCTACGGGGGCAGAAAACAGCGGGATCCGGGCACGCTTTTCCCGAGGGACAAAGTTTATGAAAGGGCAGAAGCCTTTGTGAGCTGCAGCTCAGGAAAACTCTGGCCGGGACCTGTGATCCTTTTAATAACATTCGTTTGCTGGGAAAGATACGCTTGGATTTTCCCCCCCCCCCTGACCTAAGGCCGTGCCAGACCCCCTGTCTGAGGATTCAGGTCCGAGGGCCGGCCGGAGTCCGAAGGGGTCTATCAAAGGCAGCCAAGCAGAGAGGGGCCTGCTTAGCCCTGGGGTGGGAGACCGAGGGGGGGGGGACTCCAGGAAGCATCAATTAGCACCAGGTGAGAAAACTCCCACCGGAGGACCCAACCTTTGCAGCCGCCCAGAAACCGGACGTGGCCAGAGCCGAGCTGGGCTCCAGCCGAGCTGCAAGGCTTGGAATCATCAACTGTGCAACCCCTTGGGGGAAGGTGGACAGGGTCAGAGAAGGACGTGTGGCAGGCTGGTTGTGTGTGAGAGGGACCCGGAAGGGAAGAAGAGTTAGGGGAGAGATGCCCTCTTGGAGAGTCTGCCCAGGGACGCCTGAAGGAAGACATGGGGGGGGGGGGGGAAGAGGCAACAAGGGAAGGCATCCGCCCAGCCCAAGCCATACCCCTCCCCACTCACCGAATAGGGGGACGGGCTGTGGAGGTGCTCCAAGGAGTACTGCCGGCCATACTTGGGCATGCTGTGGGGTGAACCGCCGTCGTTCAGCATCAGGGGGCTGCGAGGGAGAGCGAGGGGGCAGTGAGGCCACCCTGCAGGCCAGGGTCCCCGGGCCACCCTGCCAGACCCAGCGCTTCCCCCACCCCGGCTGCCCATCAACCGTGCACCCCTGGGGGCTCACATCTTCCTCTTCACCCCGAGGATCCGGTTGGACTGCACCAAGGAAATCAGGAACTGGATGAGCTGCAGAGGAGGAAGAGGAGGCCGGTGAGGCTGCTGCACGCTGCACAGGAGCTGGGGGGACCGAGGCAGCCCAGAGAAAGAAGGCAGAGGGGCTGCTGAGGCCGTCGCCCCTGGATCTCCAGACTCGGGGATGGAGGATCTGGCCTTCATCTGCTCCGGGCTGCTTCCGTGATCTCCCACCGATGGGCGGACGAGCTCCGCTCCTTGGGCAGGCTGTGGATTCACATCAGGGCCCTCCGGGGGGGGGAGGTTGCTCTTGAGCTGGGCGGGGGGGGGGGGCAAACTCACCTTACTGACGACCTTCTGCTGCTGCGTGTGCTTCTGACGCAAACTGGCCACCTCTCGCCACAGGGCCTCGTTCTCGCTGCAAGGAGAGGGGCGACCGGGCCGTTAAGCGAGTCGGCCTCGTCAGCTGCCCCTGAAGACGGAGGCCGCAAAGGGCCTCCTGCAGATGGGCACCCCTTCCAAGCAGAGGGCAGCCCACGGGGCGCCAGAGATGGAGGGGGGGGGAAGCTGGCACGCGCCCTGCAGGTGCCCAACTGAAGGGAGCCGGCAAAGCTTTAGTCTTGGGGGAGGGGGGGGAGAGAGAGAGAGAGCAAAGGCTCCTCATTCTGGAATGAGCCTACTTGAAAACAGGCTTGGGGGGGGGACAGAAAGTTTATTAAAAGGCAGAAGCCTTGGTGAGCTGCAGCTCTGAGCTTCACCTTCTGGAAGGTGTTGCTGGCCGCCCGTGGCAATAACAGCGGCCTTTAGACTTGTATACCACCCCCCAGGGCTTCAGGAGCCCTCCCTGGGCAGCCCACCATGCAAGGGTTATGTGCCCATTGCCCCCAACCCCCTGGGTCCTCCTTCCCATCAGCCGGAGCGTTTGACTCTCCAGAGAGGCCCCTCGGCCTTCTGGCCCTTCTTGGCCTGGCCTCCGGGCGTTCAGGGCACGGCAGCCCCAGCGAATCTGGGTCTGGGGCTCTCCTAGAAAACCCCCACCCTGCAAGGGAGACCACCGGCGGTCTGTCAGAGCTGCCCCGCTCGGGTCCCTGGGAAAGAAAGACCCTCGGTTCCATTTGGTTGAAGTGACGGGTTCTTTTACTAAGGACTGTTGGTTGCAGTGAAGGCAGGCTAGAACCAAAGTTACCACTCAAAAAGCTGCAAACTTCCCCCCTCATCCTGTCCCCCCCACAACCAGTTCGTCTTCAGCCAATAGAGAGCCGCAGAGGTGTTTTGAGAACCGCTGGGACGTCTGGGGCAATCCCCATCCCGTTCCCAGGCTTCGTGGCCTTGAAGACTGGGCACAGGCTGGTTCCGTGCATCTCTGATCTCCATCAAGATGGCAGCCCCCCCTCCCCATTCCCCATCTCTGCCCCATACATGCTCATTGCCCATTTGCCCTTCCTTCCCTCCCCCCTAACCACTGATGGCAGGCTGCTAGCCGGGTGCCAAGCTGAAAATGGCAGAGCTGGCACAGTCCTTGTTTAGCGACAACTGGGACCTGCAACTTGGTCATTAGGCAAAGCGGGTCATTAAGTGAAACCACGGCTGTGTTTGTGATCTTATTTCAGCTTTCTGTTGCTTTTCAGACCTGCAAAGGTCGTAAATATGAGGACTGGTTGCAAAATTACTTTTCCTTCACCCTCATAATTACAAAGAGTCAGTAAACGAGGAATGACCTACATTGCTAGCTACCCACAGGATGCTTGGCTTTCAGAGAGAGAAGTGGAGGAATTGTGGGGGCCCCACCCCTCCAATCCGTTTTGTCTGCTCATGCAGACTTAAGGCAGCAACAGTTTGGTCTCTGCCTCCAGGATCTCAGAATGACAGAGCTGGAAGGGACCTTGGAGGTCTTCTAGTCCACCCCCCTGCTCTGCCATCTGGAGGTCTTCTAGTCCAATCCTATTACTATTTCAGACAAGTGGTTATCCAATCTCTTAAAAGCCTCTAGTGATGGAGGACCCATCCCACTCTGCAGTGCATTTTTAGTATCTTACAAATATGACCTGTTACTTTATTATTTTATTTAAAAAAATAAATAAACACAGCCAAAGCTCTCTTTGGCAGTTTGCAATAAAATGTACCTGTGCCCGGCACTTGGGATGCGTTAAGTCTCCGTTACCGGACTTTACTATTAGTTGATTAATCATCACGGTTGTTGTTATATTTATTGTTTTGATATTTTTAAATTGTTTTATAGTTTTAGAATTGTAAGTGGAGCCACTTTGCTGAGCTGGGCAGCTACAGGAACGGAACAGATCAATAAAATATTTTGAATGCTTGCCACGCAGAAGGAACGAATTGCTCTAGTGGCGTATCTTGGGTAAAGTAAAAATGGCAGATTCCACTCTCATCAAGAACCGAAGCGTAACAGAAACCTTAGCTATTCTTCCTGAATTAGGTTCGCACGACGCCTCCGCTCTTAAATTGCTGGGACACAGGGCAGCTTTGTGTTGACTTGCAAGGTGGCCTCCGGATCAGAGCTACCTGCGCAAGAAGGCTTGAGCTAAGGCTGGGGTCTGGTTACACGCCCGGCATCCTGCCCCGCAGGTAGTGAATCTGATACACCTCTCCCCCCCCAAAAAAACCTTACACAATATATTTCATCCTCAGTCTATGCCAGGGGTAGGCAACCTTGGCTCTTTTATGACTCGTGGACTTCAACTCCCAGAATTCCTGAGCCAGCACAGCTGGCTCAGGAATTCTGGGAGTTGAAGTCCACGAGTCATAAAAGAGCCAAGGTTGCCTACCCCTGACCTATGCAATATGAACAGAGAGAAAAAAAGGAAAAAATAGAAGAAAAAAACAGGATGAAAAGTTAACATTAAAACAACAGAGAAAATGCAGAATGGTTTTAAAGAATATCATGTTCTGAAGAAGGTAAGACAAAATTGAACAATATTCAAAGTGACGAAGTGAGCCGGGATGGAATGGAAGTGAGAAAATGGGGGAAGGAGGCCTGTCTACTGAAAAGACGAAAGCAAAATTGCAAACCTATAAATTCTGATCGAAAGGATGTTGAATTTGATAACAGCTACAAGGTTATTAGTAGGGCAATATTGGAAGAAGGATGGCTTGCCTACTATAGAAGAATGGACGCTTAAAGTGTCAAATTTAGCAGAAATGGCTAAGATTTCTGCCTATTTGAAGGATCACTCACAAGAAAGATACATTTCGGTTTGGAGAAGATGGATAGATTATATTCAGAATAAATACGGGACTAAAAAGTTCCATTTAGCCTATGAGTAAATTTTAGAGTATTATTAGCATTAATAGTTTATTATAGTGAAATTTTTATTAGTTTTAATTATACTATTACTTTTAGTATTAGTATTGTTTAACAATATGGACATCCTATTGTTTAATGATTAGGATACTGATTTGTTTATGTTTTAATTATTATTATATTTATGTTAAAGGGGAGTTAAAGTGCATTATGGACTTGATTATTTATGTAGTTGGTTAATGTTAGTTAGATTATGATTATTATATTTGTAACCCTGTATTCAGTTCTGGGAAGTGGGGGAGGGAGAGGGGGGGATTAGGGTGGGTAGGTTTTGGGGTTTATATTGTAATTTTTATAAAACTTTTCAATAAAAAAAAAAATTCTGATCGAAAGGGTAGAAAGGATAATAATGAATAAACTTGACAGTGGCTGGTGTTGTGTTATGCTGGCCCCACCAATGTTGCTTTTTGGTTGACGAATGCACAGGTAGGATCACGTTCAACTTGTGTTAACTGTGTTCTTGATGGCTTTTGCTGATCCTGGTGGCCGACTGAGCTTATGTGCATGCGTTTGTGTATCTATATATAGATGTGTATGGTATGTGTGTGTGTGTGTACATATGTTTTGTTTAATATTGTTTTTAACTGCTGCTAGGCACCCAATGTTTTAATTGGAGATGAGTGGCAATTAAATTAAGCTAATAAATACATATCTGCCGTGCTCTCAGCGGCTCCCACTGTCCCCACAGAGAATGTTTCAGACCAGCTACGGCCCTCGCATTTGACCTGACCCTCAACCCAAAATTTAGAGGCCC